>NW_024396366.1:10757035-10932602 GCF_016617805.1 Bactrocera tryoni | reverse complement strand
AAACCGGTTTTTGGCACATATGTTTTTTGTTTTTTGTTGTTTGCTCTTTGATTTGTATTTGTTATTAACTTTTCGGTTTTAATTACCGCACTTTCTCACATTCACAACCCCTGAAGATCAGTATTGTGAGGATTTTTACAAAGCCACAACTACTAGATCAGAAAACGGTCGGTACGTCGTACGACTACAACTTAAGCAACAATTTCCTAACACACTCGCTCGTGTGTTAGAAGATCACATGGGGAAGTAAACCCAGGGGAGAAAAACGTCAACGCAGGTATTCCTTTTACCTGCCACATCACGCAGTAGTAAAACAAGTTGTCTTTAACGCCTCAAAAACCATCCTATTCACAGGACCCACACTCCAAATAGATTTGATGCTCCTGATATTAAATTGGCGTATATTCAAATACGTATTCAACGGAAACGTTGAGAAAATGTATCGGTAAATAGACTTCAAATTAAGTTACATTTGGCGTCAACTGTGTACCATATCTAGCCATTCGAACACTCCACGAATTGGCAGAAACACAAAGTCAGAATTTCCTCTGGCAACTGAAGTGTTAAAAACTCAAACGTATTTAGACGATATTCTGTCTGGAAGTCACACTCTTCCGCAAGCGTACGAGGTCTTATCACAGGTATAAAAGATTACGGCAAACAACCCAAATATACAAAACGAAAATTTGTTGGACACTAATTTTCTTATATTCGAAAAGGAAAGTACAACAAAAACTTTAGTCACCCAATGGAGTGCGATATCCGACCAGTTCTCATACACGACTGAGTCGATATCCGCATCAGCCATAACAAAAAAACAGATTTTGTCCTGGGTGGCAAAACTTTTCTTCCCCGCAGGATGGCTTTCGCCCATTATGATACAAGCGAAAATCTTAATACAATAATTATGGCTAGATAAAACCGACTGGGACGAACAAGTGAAACCTCTTCCCTCAGAGAAATGGTCGCAGTTCGCAAACAATCTGAACAACATTTCTCAGATACAAATTCCACGATGGGTAAACTACTCCCCCGAACACAAAGTCGAATTACATGGCTTCTGTGACGCCTCTGAAAAGGCATATTGCGCTACTATCTAAGTGCGCACTCAAAGTGACACCACGACCACAAGTCACTTATTAGTAGCAAAAGCAAAAGGGTCTCCATTAAAAACGCTAAGTCTGCCACGACTTGAGCTATGTGGCGCACTACTTCTTCTTCTTCTTAATTGGCGTAGACACCGCTTACGTGATTATAGCCGAGTTAACAACAGCGCGCCAGTCGTTTCATATTTTCGCTACGTGGCGCCAATTGGATATTCCAAGCAAAACCAAGTCCTTCTCCACTTGGTCCTTCCAACGGCGTAGAGGTCTTCCTCTTCCTCTGCTTGCCCCGGCGGGTACTGCGTCGAATATTTTCAGAGATGGAGTGTTTTCGTCCATCCGGACAACATGACGTAGCCAGCGTAGCCGCTGTCTTTTAATTCGCTGAACTATGTCAATGTCGTCGTATATCTCGTACAGCTCCAGCGTTCCATCGGATGCGATATTCGCCGTGGCCAATGCGCAAAGGACCATAAATCTTTCGCAGAACCTTTCTCTCGAAAACTCGTAACGTCGACTCATCGGTTGCTGTCATCGTCCAAGATTCTGCACCATATAGCAGGACGGGAATTATGAATCCTGCGTTGGATATCCAGGTTGACATTGTTGGTGCTGTTAATACTGGTTCCTAAATAGACGAAATTATCTATAACTTCAAAGTTATGACTGCCAACAGTGACGTGAGAGCCAAGTCGGAAAACTATCTTCCCTCCCTTCATTACGCCTTATCCCATTCATTTGAAACTTGCTCAATTCTGCAAGAAGAAGAAAAAGCGCAATTGCATATGGATTTTGTAGAGATAAGATCTTTCTTTGATATTTTTTTTTTAAATAATTTCTTTTATTTTATATATACAAGTAGAAAACGGGAAAGCTAAAAAAAATATGGTAAGGGTTGTGATTTTTATATTGTTTGTATAACTACATATATAAAACCATTTCGAGCATTTCTGTATTGAGAATTAAAACCAATACAGGTGAGCGAGTTATAAATTAATAACTTTACAAAATAAATAAATGCAGGTAGATAATGTATATTTAATTAAAAGAGTTATGTTTATGATTGTGATTTGTGTGTAATATTTAATTTGTGCTTATCTCTACACATATATACATATTTACATATGTACATATATGTACATAGATGTTAAAAATATAAAATCTTTGAAACGAATTGTGCGCTTATAAATATGTTCATTTCTACGTCCAAGATTCGTATACGTACGCAGGATGTCTAAAACTATTTGAAATAAAAACCACAATAATGTGAACTTAGTTATATTATACATGCGTATGTATGTATGTATATTCTGTTCAACAGATTTCCATTTTTCCTATTAAAATTTATATTAGTATATTTTTATCTCAAAGTGGGCGGTAGACAAAATAAGTTTGGGAACCACTGGTCTAAGTCAATGTGTTCGTACACATGTAATTATGTGTGCATGTAACCAAATTTGAAAGAACCATGCGCACAATGTTTGTAAATTTGTCTACACACAGCCCGTTGTCATGGGCAACCAATGACCGAAGTTCACGTTTTGTCAAAGAGTCAATGTGACGAAGAACTGACGCGACGACAAAGCGTCACAACATCGTGTTGTTGGTAGAAAATCCGAGCTGTGCTGGAAAAAACAAACGAACGGCCGCCGATTGTCACCGCTTCTCTTCCCGCTGAAAGCTTAGTATATACAGTAATAAACCTTTGCTTTGTTTACATACATATGTACATATACCCAACTCTAGAAAATCTAAGGGTGTTGTGTAACATTTGGTTCGCTACTTTCATGGTAATTAGGGTGTTGTGCTAGCATTTAAGCTAAATATAAATTTTAAAGTTGGATGAGCAACAGTTTAATAGATATTATGTAATGCAAGTGTTTTTATTATTAAAATTATTATTTTGAATTACTTTGCATGTCTCTTAATTTTACTGGGATGTTACTTGTTATGTTAGTTGTTTTTTTAGTAAGTGGTAAACGCGCTTCAAAAATTTCTTAAATTTTACATGGAAAAAGATACAGTCCTGGGCGGTAAGCTTTCCTTTGACATATACAAATTGGTTAGCCGTTACAACAAAAAATTAGTTTCAATTTAGACATAAGAATAACTAGTTCGAATTTAAGCTTAGTACGCAGCTCTCAAGAAACGTAAAAACTTCATATAAAAAAACGCTTAAGAAACGGTCGAGAAACTTTCCTGCGATAAATTTACTTGTGCTAGTACGCAGCTCTCAAGAAATCTTGTACTAATTTTTAATACTTTTTTTCAGTAAAATGTGAATATGGCAAACCTGGTTTTGCGAAGAAACATCAAATCAACAATTGTTTCTTGAAGGAAATTCGAAGTAATCGTCAAATTCTTCAAAAAGTAGTTGAAATCATTATCATGAAGTATATTCCATTTTGAAATGTTGTATAAAACCTACCAATCATCAACAACATTTCTTAAATCTCGATAAAAATATTTATGTTACCATACACATACACACATACATATTACGCAGAAAGCTTGTTTTCTTTGTTTATTCTCTCTTGCTCTTCTAATGTAGATCATTCACAATGCGTAACCAGTTGCCAAAATTACTTGAGAAATAATGTATTTTTTTTCTTGAGCAATTACTTGAGAGCTGCGTACCAACCTTTAGATATTAGAATATAATTTTACAAATAATTTATTTAAATAAAATAAGCGAATTTATAGTTAAAAAACAAGATTGGCTTAGGAAATCAGCACCTCTTATGTGTTCTGTCGGTCATATGTAAACAAATACAGCCGTATTTGTTCGTAGCCGAGAAATCTAACACCAGGGACACATTTTATACATAACAACTCACTACTTACAAAATATCTAATTATCAGTAAAACAATGGGGGGATTCTCTTGCTCTTGCAAGATTGCAGATTGCAAAAATCCTATACCGAAATATACAAGGGCACGAGAGCACCCATTGCAGAATATAGTGATATATGAACGGCTGATTTGGTCAATTTATTGAGAATGACTATTGTGCATGACTATTGTGAATTTGCACACCTTCTGCATTCATGCTTAACACAAAACTGTAACAATTCTTTATAATTAAGTAGAAATTACAAAATCTATTTAAAACCTGCCTTCCTCAACAATTTAACGGCGAAATATGTATTTATGTAAAATGACAGCTAAAACAGGGTTGCAATTATATTTTGTCTGACATATTTTACAGCCATTGCAAATTATTTTCTGAGTGTGTTTGTTGTTGTGCCGTTGCACCACGAGGAAAATTCTGCAATTCGTACACCGTGCAAGGATTTTGCAAGAGCAAGAGAATTCCCCTTTTTTTAAAGTAGGAGGAAGCATCGAAAGCCGAAGGGCGGGACTTTGATCCGCTAAACCTAACCTGCTCCCAACTCAAGACTCTCCCACGTAACCACCAGATAAGGTATTACTTCATGGGAGTGACAAGACATTTTACGTCTCCTCTATAGCACAGAGGAGACATTCTGCTGTATCTGTCTTAATATTGTCATGATGGAAGTTGCCGCTTCGCGAACAGCTTTCCACTTCTCAGAGGGCTGACACATAAGTGCGATCAAACTTTCCACCGTTAAACTACCACCTAGTGCTGTTTCTAACTTTTCCCTTAAGTTTAGAAACCGAGGACAATGGAAGTACACGTGCTCAGAGAATCTATTGACTTCGTACACATCAGACAATACGGACTTACGTCGTTTTGGAATTTATGTAGATAGCCTCTGAAACATCCATGCCCGCTTAATATTTGGGTCAGGTGGAAATCCAGGTCCCCATGTTGTCTACTTATCCACGTATGGATGTCAGGTATAAGTCTGTGGGTAAACCGTCCTTTGGTTGAGGTTTGCCACCGTTGCTGCCATATAGTTATGCTCTTCTTTCTCTCTTCTCTCTTTTGGACTTCTGTAATTGGCGCTGATAGCTCATATAATCTCGCGAGCTCGTCACCCTGGATGTCTATGGCCGGCATACCAGCTAGTACTTCAGATGCTTCGCTGGAAATAGTTCGGAAAGCACTTGTTACTCTTATTGCTGTGAGTCAGTGCACCGCATTTATTGGTTTGGCATACGCTTTTATGTTTAGTGCCTGTATCCATACTGGAGCTGCATATAGTATAACTGAGCTCATAGCTTTTGCGATTACAAATCGGCGGCTGGAGCGCACACAGCCTCTATTTGCCATCATTCTTGATAACGTGTTATAAATCTTATTTGCTTTATTTGCTATGTTTGCCAAATGCTGCTTGAATTACAGTTTGGAGTCCAATATAACCCCTAAATACTTCAGCTGTGGTTGTGAAGTAATCATACACTCTCCTATAGTGAGAGTTATTTTTTCTCAATTTTCCTGGTGCTTATGAGCAGTACCTATGTTTTGTGCTTCGATGGTGTCGTAGATCAGCCTTCTATTTTTAAAATAACCCATAACGATATTTATGATATATATATTTTTTTGTACCACCTTTCCATCTTTTTCCACTTACTGCTCTTTTCGCAGTGTCGACAACTTCTTTCAGTGCCTCGATAGTAGACCTTTGTTTTCGGAAGCCGCATTGTCTTTCTGATAGTCCGCCGGCCTTCTGGATTGCAATCTTCAAGCGGTTTCTTATTATGCTTTCCTACACTTTGAACATTGTGTCGAGCATACACAGAGGTCGATACGAAGAAGGTTCATCTGGTGTTTTTTTTTGGTTTTGGGATTAAAACCAGGCGCTGGACTTTCCAGGAATCGGGGAACATCCCTTCTTTTATACATGCGTTGCACATTTTTGCGAAAAGAGTGGGCGTTGAGATTATGGCTACCTTTAGAGCTCTGTTTGGTATCCCATCGATGCCAGGCGCTTTCTTGTTTTTGATTCTTTTAGCTATGGCCAATAGTTCTTCTTCCGTAACCAGTGGGGGTGATTCAGCAGCTTCGTTTCGTCGGACAGCGCTAGCGTGTGTCGAAAATAATGCCTCGACGACTTTCTTCATAAACGGAGCGCATTTGGGTTGCTGCCGCTTATTTTGGAATTTGGACATACAGATTTTATAAGCAGTCCCCCAGGGGTCTATATTCGCTTCCTTACAGATCTTTTCAAAACAGTTTCTCTTGCTACGTATTATAGCTGACTTTAGAAGCTTCTTCTGGTTTTTAACCCGTTGACTGCCAAAGCCATTTTCTGAAAACTGTCCAAAAATGACATTTTGATTTTTTCACATTATATTACTAAAAACTCTATTTCTAGATCATTGGTATCATCAAAAATCAAAAATGATGTTTTTTAAGGAGAAAAAGGACCTACGAGTTATCTCGTAGTTGGCGTCTGAGAAAGAACGCTACGAATTATCTCGTAGTAGGTAGGTCCTTTTTTTCCTAAAAAACATCATTTTGGCTTTCTATAGTATTTTGTTTTATAGTTATTATTATTTATTAAAATTATCATAATTTTATTATTATTTTCTTTCTTTTTAGATTTATAAACATTATCTAAAATTACCGTTATAATTATCAAGAACCCAATTTGGATAGGAAAAGGTCACTGAATCAAAGTGAAATTGAGTACAACGCAAATCTAAGTGATTCAGAAGATGATTGCAGCGATGGTAGTAAGGACATTTATGAGCCTTCTGAAAATACAAGTGATAGTGGAGATGAAGCTATCTGATAATAATGACGACGATTTTCAAGCAACAACGTCAAATGAGAATGATGATTTGTGGACAAAAGTTCAACACAATCCTGAATTATTTCTTTTCGAAGAAAATGTTGGTGTGAAATTAGATACATCAAATTTCGCGGTAAAAACGCTGGTGGATTTATTTTTTTCGGATGAGTTTCTTGCATTACTGGTAGAACAAACTAATTTATATGCTATGCAAGAAATTGCAACATTGGAAAATGGGAATCAAAATGCTATAAAAAAATCTAAAAGGATATCAAATTGGCAATACGTAAGTGCTACAGAGATGAAAGTTTTTATTGCACTTTTATTGCAAATGGGACCTTGTACTTTTCCAACAATAGAACATTACTGGACCACAAACAAGCTAGATAATGTAAACTTTTGACGCACACATATGAGCCGCAATCGATTCCAGTTGATACTTCGTTATTTTCATTTGGTTGATAACTCACAACCATCTACCGACAGATTATACAAGGTAAGACCAATCCTAAATCATTTCAACGATGTTATGCGTGAAAACTATGTACCAAGTAAAAATATTTGTATTGACGAATCCATGATGCTATGGCGGGGAAGATTGCTTTTCCGCCAATACATAAAAAATAAAAAACACAAATATGGTGGCAAACTATATGAACTATGTGAGTCCGACGGTCTTGTAATAAAAATAAAAATTTACAGCGGAAAATCTAAGGGAACTACCCATAATGTAGGTCACACTGCTGACGTTGTTTTCCATTTACTTCAGGACTATCTCGATAAAGGCTACGCGCTTTACATGGATAATTTTTACAATTCAGTTAGTCTTACAAAACTGTTATATACACGAAAAACTTATGTGTGTGGAACCCTACGAAGTAACAGAAAAGGAAACCCCAAAGATGTGTTAAATCGTAAACTAAAAAGAGGGGAGTGTTTTTGGCAGACAAATGGTCCGGTTACTGTATGCAAATGGAAAGACAAACGAGAAGGCCTTTCCATTTCAAATATGCACGCTATTGAAATGGTAGAGGTGCCCAATCGCAATGGAACAATTTCTATGAAACCGAATATAATTCGAGATTACAATAATGGAATGCCTGGCATTGACCGATCAGATCAAATGAGTTCGTACTACTCATCTCTAAGAAAGACTATTAGATGGCACAAAAAGGTTTCATTTCATATTATAGAGATATATATACAAAATGCTCACAGAATTTCCCAAAAAGTAACTTCATCTATAATAAAACTGAGAAAGTTCAGAGAAGAATTCGTCTTGGCGTTGATTGGAGATTTTCAACCACTTAAAAAAAAAATAGATCTAAAGAGCTTCATTATTTAGAGTTTTTACCACCAATGAAAAAAAACAGCGTCCGACAAAGCCATGTCGTGTGTGTACCAAAGAAAAAAAACGCCGAGAAACGCGTTACTTCTGTCCAGCCTGTCCAGAGAAGCCAGCCCTTTGTGTGGAAGATTGTTTTAAAAACTACCACAAACAATAATATATTGCTTTATTTATTGTATTTGAGTTAATTTTTCCATTGTATTGAATGAATTTTTCCATAATTTTTTTTTTTTTAATAAAAAAAAAAGCTCACGGAAGCCAAACCCAAAATTTTTTTTATTTTCCCAGAAGCCATTCATCGATACTAACACTCTTATAATACGCTTTTACTCGTAACTACACAAAAAGTGGTAGTTTTAGGTAGTACGAGATAACTCGTAGTTGGCTTCCTGGAAGGAAAATCATACTACGAGTTATCTCGTAGTTGGCAGTCACCGTGTTAAAAGCTTCTTTGAGACGGTTTTCGTTTTCGCAATTTTGATTGCGTTGTAGGCGACGTCGGGCTGAGTGACAGAGCTTTCTCAGCGTGGCAATTTCTTTATTCCACCAGTATGCAGGTCTTCGCTTATTGTGACATTTTGTCCTTCGCATTGTAGCGTCGCATGCTGCTATCAGTTCCCTTTGCAATGCGGTTACTAAGTGGACGCCGCCTTCGCCTGATGCTATTGCTGCACTCCAGACTGTCTCAAAAGCGTCAGTGTCAAAATCTGTTTGCTTCCAGCTTCGTTTATGTGTAGTGTTACTGGTGGGGGTTCCTGGTCTCGAGAGAATAAAACTTCTGCGATGATTGCCATATGGTCACTATTTGTGAACATGTCTCACACCTTCCACTTAATGTGTCTGCTTTGTGCATCATTTGCAAACATCAGATCTATTACATAGCCTTTATTTCCTTTTTGGTAAGTATTTTTTGTGTCACTGTTCATTATTGTGAGGTTGGTTTGGCTCAGGAATTCTAAAACTGGGCGCCCACGATGGTTTGAAGAAGGAAGTCTTCAAATTCTCTAACGGACGCACTGGGACGAGCATAGCAGCTTACGTAATAAATTCCCCCTATTTGCGCCATTTTTTGCTTCTCTGCAGCAAGATGTGAATGTTTGTCTATTACAGGACCATATTGCTGCTTTGCCACTTCTGTCTGTAATTCAAGTGCTTTCCGAACGTTGGGAATATTGCTCACTCAGTAAGGCGACATCAATGTTGCTTTCTATTACGGTTTGTTACAGCAGGGCTTGTGCTGCAGCGCAGTGGTTTAGGTTCAGCTGCAATATTCTCATTTCTCCATTGTCTTAAGCAACTCCACGTATTTAGGGCAAGTCGTACTTAGAACCGAATGTTCTCCTTTGCAGAGCATGCAACTCGATGTGTTAGTACATACTTTTGCAACATGTCCCGCGCTTCCACAACGTGTGCAAAGAGAGGACCTGTCGATCAGACTGCAACATTTACGCCTGGCCTCGATGGAAGCATCTGTAACAGCGGGAAACAGGGAGGATCTCCCGGAGGCGACAGATCGACCACCCAATCTTTACTTTGCTAACTTTAAGGGCAGTTTTGGCATCTTGGGCAAGCAGGGATATAAGGGCTATTTGAGTGCCGCTTCTTGTTTTCCGCATATTTTTAACATTAGCTAGCCCTATGTTTTGTATTCCGCACTCTTTTTGTAATGCGCAGCAAATTTCTTCTGGAGTAGTTATCTAATCCAGATCTTTGCACATTATAGTGACGTTGTGTGTTTTTGGTTGTACTACAGCCATCTCGCCAACCACTCCCTCTAGGGCGCTTTGAAAAGTTTCAGCTCTCTTGTTTCCTTGGCTTTTTAGCTCTAGGAGCAGGTCTCCTTTGAGAGTTTTCCTGATGTAGGTCACGTTTGAACCCAATTCCTCGAGGCCACTGCCACCTTTAATTTTACGGAGGATGTCTGCATACGAGGCTCCGTCCTTTTTTGTTAGAATTATAGCGTCTGGTTTCGACCTAATTCTCTTCTCCATGGGCCTCTTCTTTTTTCCCACTTCTACCCATTTCTCGGGTGCTAGTTTATTTGGTGTGGTGCCTTTTATATTTGTTTTGATGACTTCACTAAAGGTTCCTTGCACTTTTTGGATCATGTTTTTCGCCTTCTTCGTACGAGTAGGTGGTAGGAAGCCTGATGACTCACGTGCTCTTTTTGGGGTATTTTGGGGGGATACTTGTGACGCTTTCCCTACCATCAGTATTTTCGAATGGATTTCGGGATTTTCTGTTTTGTCATACAAGTATGTTATGCTGCTTACAAGTCCGCACATCATATTTTCGAGCTCCTTTATTTTTCTGCCAATTTGCAAAAAATATTAGTAGATTCTCTACTTTGCGCTCTATCGGATTTGCCACTCTCGTTCTCGTTGTCGGCAGACTCACTATTTTTTACTGGTCCAGCAACGGTGAACTCCTCATTTATGCCATTTGGCGGCGTTCTTGTAATTTTTGAAATCCTCCGAAAAGGATTTTCTGGTGTACACCCAGAACTATTCTCAGAAGCCATACCTCACTCAAAAATAGTTGGGAACACCTGCTAACTAGTCCGTTCAGTCTCTTCCTCTTAAGTCTAATTTAAATTTTCGGTGGTTGGCAACGCCAAAACCGAAAAGGAATGCAAAAAACACAACAAAAAAGAGAAAGAAGAAAAAGAAAGGGGAAAAACAGCTGATGTCAACGGCAAGCCAAAATTTATAACCACGTTGTGCCTGGATTGCTGTTCTCAGGGGAAACAATTTTATTAAAAAAACAAATTTTGCCGCGGAAAAATGGGCAAATAATTTAATATAAGATACAAAATTATACTTATCTCTTTCAATTTTAATTGCCCACTTGCGTCCGTCACCTGATTGTTACAGGAGAAACAAATTTAGCCAAAGCTGCCTCAAACACTTGGAAAAAACTATGAAAAAACACTGGACCGCAAAAAAACGCGTCCACTTTGCACAATACGCGCTTGTTCCCCTCTATTAATATACATATGTATAAGTTAACACACCATAGTAGCCAACAAAGAGCAAGAGCAACAACACGCTTCCGGACAATATTTCAATTCCACCGAAATCGCTGACGATGCGTCTGGAGCTGAGCGTGCGAAAATTACTAACTACAGAAGCCAGGTACTCCACTGCCAACGATATTGCTGACGACGCGCTCAACGAGTTGCGCGTGACAACAATAAACACCTATCGCTGCTACTGCGCTGGCAAGTCACGCGGCAGAGCATGTGCAGTTTTTTAGACAGGTATTTAGGCGTAGTCGCCGCTGCAATAGTTAAGTTCAGTTGTATTTACTCGCTCGGCTTTTACGGCTGCCCTTGCTCCGAAGCAAGGGAAATAAAGAACATTTTAAACCCATAAATAACCGGTCTTGTCATTGGCGCCCAACGTGGGGCCACAACAAAATCCTTGTAAAGGATAATTTCGTGGCCGCGGTGCTCGGACGCACGCCATGCCGAGGCGTAGCCATCGAGGGACTAAACTAACAACCATCGAGGGACTAAACTATTACTATTACTACAATATGAAAGAATCTATGTAAGTAGAGTGCTCGAGATATTGACATATTCGTTGAATTAAAGCATCAGCTTAAAAAATATTAATATAAAAATCAATTTAAGTAAAAATTGTTTTAATTTGAAAATAAAAAATTTTAAAGTGAATAAAGAATAAAAGAAATATCAAGGAACATGGACGAAAATGTTCTTCGCGCCGTGCTGGGTGCCGCTGTGCGGACAGCAACGGAGCAGACGAGACGAGACTTCCAAACGACTATTGACGAACTTACCGCTAGGTTAACACTAATCGAAAGACCGGTTCAGGTAGAGGAGTATAGGGAGATTGCAATTGACCCCACCGTTAGGTGCGATGAGTCGCTGGATGTTGTAAAGTCGTTGCCAGAGTTCAATGGTGACCATTCACGATACGTGTCGTGGCGCCAGGCGGCTCATACCGCGTATAAAATTTTTGAAAACGCGCAGGGCAGCTCAAAACATTACCAGGCAGTGGCTATTATTAGGAACAAGGTAGTTGGATCTGCGGATGCGACACTATCGTCGTTTAATACAATTCTCAATTTCAAAGCCATAATAGCAAGGCTTGATTTTACCTACTCGGACAAAAAACCCGTCTACATATTGGAACAGGAAATGTCCACCCTCCGACAGGGAAGACTATCTATTACAGCATTTTACGATGAGGTGGGAAAGAAACTAACAGCTATTATTAACAAAAATTTGATGACCTACGAAAACAAGAAGGACGTCTTGGAATCGCTTAATACCAAGTATCGTCAGGACGCATTAAGGGTGTTCATATCGGGTCTTAACCACCCGCTGTGCGATATTCTATTTTCGTCAAGGCCAGCTGACATGGCATCGGCCTTGGCACTCGCACAAGAACTGGAATCCAACCAGACGCGCTCATTATTTGCCCAGAGGTTTTCAGACACTAAATTCACAGCCAATGGCATGCAATCACGCAATTTCACCGGAATGCCGTTAATAAGCCCTCACTTCTTTAGGCAGTCAGGCGGGCAACCGCAACAGAGACCTATTTCCAGGCCCACCCCAATGGATGTGGATCCAAGCCTCTCTAAACTCAGATATCCAACGCAGAATATAGGTTCCAATTTTAAAGCAGCACCACAAGTGGTACAACCATCAACTTCCTCTCCTATCCCAAGGAATTTCCCTTCAGGAAGAACAGCCTTCGGGAACCAATACCCGAGAAATATTATAACTTCTGATACTCAACAGGCACAGAAAAGACAACGCGATAGTGACCGTGCTAACCTAAATAAGATACAACGCTTGAACCATTTAGGACAAAGTACCGTGACGGACGATATTAATGGGGATCCCAACTGTTATTACCAACCCGAATATTTTGATGACCATGCATACAACGAGAACTCTTATGCTGACTGTCCACCCCAAGAAGAAACTACAGACGAGATAAATTTTTTAGGGGTAGATCCCTGCTACCATACGTTAGCAGGACATTCGGAGGGAAGCAATTAAAATTATTGATAGATACAGGTACGTCCAAAAACTACATTAAAGAATTCAACTGGAAGGGTATCAAACATGTAGCATCACCCTTCTTTGTTACGTCAATTCATGGCAAGAACGAAGTCACCAAGAAATGCACCATAAATATTTTCAATACAAATACCTCATTTTTCATTTTACCGACCCTGCATACTTTCGACGGTATAATCGGCTATGACCTTCTACGAGAAATAGACGCCAGACTGGACATAAAAAAGGGCATTATTAATTATAGGAGCTGTTCAGAAAAACTAATGTACTTCTATTGTAAGGATGTTAACAGCATCATTGCCAATGAAGACATCGAACAATTGAAATTAAAACACGCTGCTGTTTTTTCCGACCCAAATGAGTCCTTGCCATACAACACAAATATCATAGCCACCGTACGCACGGAAGATAACGAACCAGTTTACGCCAAGTCGTACCCATACCCAATGGCAGCTTCCGCGTTCGTGAACGAAGAAGTGAGTAATCTGTTGCGCGATGGCATTATAAGGCCATCACGATCGCCTTATAACAGCCCAGTGTGGGTGGTGTACAAAAAAGGAACAAACGAGGCAGGGGAAAGGAAGATGCGTATGGTAATAGATTTCAAAAAACTAAATGCGAAAACCATTAGCGATAGATACCCCATTCCCGATACTTCGGTCATTCTGGCCAACCTGGGAAAATCATCACTTTTCACCACTATAGATTTAAAATCCGGTTTCCACCAAATCACGCTGGCGGAGAAGGATAGAGAAAAAACCGCATTCTCCGTAAACAACGGAAAATACGAGTTTTGCAGGTTACCATTTGGTCTGAAAAACGGCCCCAGCATTTTCCAACGCGCCATCGATGACGTCCTCAGAGACGAAATCGGTAGGAGCTGTCACGTCTATATAGACGACATAATTATATTCTCCGGTGACTACGAAACACACCTGCAGGATGTGAGCCAGATTCTTGAAAAATTGTACTCGGCCAATATGAGGGTATCCTTGGAAAAAACTCAGTTCTTTAAAACTGAGGTTGAATTTCTTGGATTTGTTGTTTCCAAAGATGGCATTCGAACATCAAAAGAGAAAGTGCAGGACATTGTGAACTACGAAGTTCCGAAAACGCTGCGCGCTTTGCGCTCATTCCTAGGGTTGTCCGGTTATTATCGGCGCTTCATTAAAGACTACGCGCAGATTGCTAAACCCCTAACAAAATATTTAGGGGGTCAAAATGGAACAATTGGCGCAAATGTTTCTAAAAAAATAGAAATTGTATTTGATGATGAAGCCCATAAAGCCTTCCAGAGAATTAAAAATATTTTGTCCTCAGAGGATATCCTTCTTCTCTACCCAGACTACGATAAACCCTTTGATTTAACCACAGATGCGTCCTCTCATGCCTTAGGCGCGGTGCTTTCACAGGGAGGCAGACCTATTACTATGATATCGCGAACCTTATCTCAGGCAGAGAAACATTATGCAACCAATGAGCGAGAGCTCCTCGCAATCGTTTGGGCTCTTCAGAAACTTAGAAATTACCTATATGGTGCGAATAACATTAACATTTATACGGATCATCAACCCCTCACCTTCTCGATTTCGGACAAGAATCCGAACGCTAAGCTAAAGCGATGGAGGGCTTTCGTGGAGGAATTTTCACCTAAATTCCACTATAAGCCAGGTAAGGAAAACGTTGTGGCGGACGCATTATCGAGACAACATATAAATACCTTAGACCCTCAAGCAGATCCCCCATCAGATGACGAGACGGCTCATAGCGAGGAATCGTCAACGGACGTTATCACCACGTCTCCGAATCCCATCAATTCTTTTAAAAATCAGATAATCCTTGAAGAAGGGCCCACAAGCTCAAAAACCACGAAAATTTTGTTCAAGTCACAAATCAGGCACCATATAACCTTTCAAAACATAGATGCAATCTTTGAACAGATAAAGGACTGCATTAACCCCAATACTACTAACGGATTACTTTGCGAGCTTTCTGTCCTTGGGAAAATCCAAAACAAAATCAAAAATGATTATCCAGCCGTGAAGTTCGTTCACACAAAGTTTTTGGTCACGGACATCTTTAATGAAGACGACCAAAAGGAAATTCTTCATACAGAGCACAGCAGAGCGCATCGCTCCCTTAAGGAAAACGTGCTGCAAGTCTTGAGAGATTACTATTTTCCGCATATGCGCAAAATGCTGAAGGAAATAATCGTAAACTGTAAAATTTGCCAGGAAGCAAAGTTCCAACGCCATCCATCAAACCCCGAAATAGGGCGCACACCGATTCCTAGCCAACCTGGTGAGATACTCCATATAGACATTTTTTCGACGGACGGCAAACACTACTTGACCTGCATAGACAAATTTTCGAAATTTGCCTTAGTCCAATCAATTGCTTCTAGATCAATAGCAGATATAAAGGAACCTATAATTCGTGTCATAAATTTTTTCAAAAGTACCAAAAGTTTTGTTTGCGACAATGAGAAATCTCTAAACTCAAATACTGTAAAATCCCTACTGAAAGATCATTTCAATATTTCGATTTTTACAACACCGCCTCACCATAGTACAACGAATGGACAGATAGAGCGGTTTCACGGCACACTTTCAGAAATTAGCAGATGCATTAAATTGGGCCAGGGTTTAAACGACACGAACGACCTTATACTGCTCGCCGCATATAAATACAATAGAACAATTCATTCAGTGACAAGACAACGGCCCATTGACATTATTCATTCTGACACACAGAAATTTCTAGATGAAGTCAAAGACAGCTTGATCAAAGCACAAAATTCTGACCTTAACTACCACAACCGAAAAAGGGTAACAAAAATTTTTAAGCCAGGTGAGAAGGTCTTTATAAAGGCCAACAGAAAAAGTAGTTCAAAAAGATCTGGGAACAACCGTACTTATCGACGGAAAACAAATTCACAAAGGTAATCTGAGATAATTTTGTTTTATCATTAGGCTCCTGATTTTGATGGTGGCTGCGTTATCGCGGTCAGAAATTCTAAATTTCACTGAGTCCGTCTACATTCCTATTTCGGACGGGGAGGTTGCAATTTACCGCCAGTACAAACACATCATTCACCACCTGAATTTGACCATTTACGAGAACATAGCCGAAGAAACGCATAATCTTCTTGAGAATTTCCCGCAGTCTCACATCAGGAAAACCGTTCAACTGGACATAGACCGCATTTTACGATTAATAGATTCATTAAGAATTCATCACCGACAATCCCGTAGCATAAACTTTCTTGGCACCGCTCTCAAATACGTAGCTGGAACTCCCGATTTCGATGACTTTAACCAGCTTCAAACGCGGGCAGAATCCCTGATTGAAGCAAACGAGCAACAGATTTACATTAATAGCCAGCTCCAAGTTAAGATTAACCAGTTAACCGACACCGTAAACAAATTGATTAGCTCGACCAAACAGCATGAGATTGACACTGGACATCTTTTTGACTTGATATCATCAAGAAACAGAGCTTTAATAGACGAAATAGAATCAGCTCTTTATTCCGTCACTTTGGGTAAGATACAATTGATTAACCCAATATTGTTAAATAGTGATGAGGTTAAAAATTTACTAACTAACGAGCACTCTACAGATATTACAATAAGCGATTTACTAACAGTCTCAAAATTAAAAATTTTGCAAAATTATAATAACATATATTTCGTAATTAAATACCCAATGGTAGAACAAAATTGTAAGAAAATTAGGATTAAACCAGTTGTAAAAAATTTTAAGTCAATTATGATAGAGACCAGTGTAGTATCTAAATGCAACAATACATATCAACAACTAGCGAATTGTAAAAATTCTTTATCAACAATATTTTGTCAAATGTCAAACATGAATAGCTCTTGCGTGTTGAATTTGTTAAGCCAGCGCCTAGCGTCCTGCCAGACTATTACAGCTGATCATATCGAAGCGGTGGAAGAAATTGACGACGGTTTAATTATTATAAATGATAAATTGGTTGAAGTTCGCGAGGGAAACTCCCCGCCAGTAATTTTGAATGGGACATTCATGATAAAGTTCACAGAGAATGCTACCATCAATGGCACTACGTACACCAACTGGAGGAAGATTGTGCGCGCGCATCCCGAGGCCGCACCCGCACAATTTGTGAACCTGACAAATCATACCACACTCTTGTCACTTCCTTACCTGCACAACATTAACCAAAAAAATCTGAGACACATTGCATCGTTGAGGGGGCTTGTCGAAGCACAGTCGTCTCAGTGGCTTATAGCCTACACCTTAACAATAGTATTTTTTATTGTTTGCATATCAGCCTACATAATCTACAAAGTACGGAAGCGCAGTGCTAATATTGCAATATTGAACAGCGTTCTTAAGGGATCCGTGGACGTCCCCTCTTCTAGCGGGGGAGTAGTTAACACACCATAGTAGCCAACAAAGAGCAAGAGCAACAACACGCTTCCGGACAATATTTCAATTCCACCGAAATCGCTGACGATGCGTCTGGAGCTGAGCGTGCGAAAATTACTAACTACAGAAGCCAGGTACTCCACTGCCAACGATATTGCTGACGACGCGCTCAACGAGTTGCGCGTGACAACAACAAACACCTATCGCTGCTACTGCGCTGGCAAGTCACGCGGCAGAGCATGTGCAGTTTTTTAGACAGGTATTTAGGCGTAGTCGCCGCTACAATAGTTCAGTTGTATTTACTCGCTTAACTCTTACGGCTGCCCTTGCTCCTAAGCAAGGGAAATAAAAAATATTACAAACCTTTAAACAACCGGTCTTGTAATTTATATATTAAAATATTTCGTTAAAGTATTTTTGCCTTTTGTGTTATCGTGCAATCTTGCAAGAGCAAGAGAATACCTCTAATGTTTGTAGTTTTTGTCGGAGACATATTGACATATGCACGAATATGTGTATGTAGGTTTGTGTATACATTTGTTGTTCAGCAATGTCATACACACATGCATACATATGTATGTACATGTACATTAGGGTGTCCGTTATTTACCAAATTGATTATTTTTGACGAGACGCCCCCTAAGCTTTTAGTTTTCCATCTAAAAAAAAATATCAGACCATAAAAAGCCCTTAATTTTCATAATAAACCTTGCCCCAAACACGATACGTTTCCCATTGAAATTACATGAGATTTTGCCACTTTTTACGAATATTTTTTTTTTCTCTGGAAATTTCTCGTTTGTAGGAATAAAAAAGTCATATTCTTGTACAGAATTGAATGCTCTTCAAAATAAGTCTGGACAATTTTTCGATATACTCACTCCTTCAAAATTTATTCAAGGTTAAAGTTAACTTCTGGGTATTTTCTGGAATTTTCGAACTTTTACGGAAGATAGATTTTTTTTGTAAAATTCAATTGTTTATTCTAAAAAATATAATTTTTTGTTGGTCATGAATCCGGCTCTACTGTGATTCTTATCTAGAACAGGCTTTACAGGTTTCAAAAAATCGAATCCGTTTTGTTGTCTTGTCTTATTAAGTTCTACAAGATAAGATTAAAAATGAGAAAAATTTGCCAATCAAATTAAATTTAAACCATTTGAGTACATCAGATTTCCTTTATTAAACATTCCTTAGTTACATTTGAATATTTTTTTGATGTGCCAAGCTAAAACGCATCACCTGATAATTGTGCCTCTAGTTGTTTTTGTGTACTGCACAATGGTCTGACCCAAACCACGGTAGAAATGCCGAAACACCTGATCATGGTGATGCCAGATAGGGCAGCGTGTACCTGGATAATGCTGATGCCAAATTGCACAGTATAACTCATATAAATTAAATGAACTTATTATTAATCGCTAACAACATGTGATTAATTACTCTTCATGTTTCTGAGTTTTTCTGGCGTAATATCAGAGAAATTATATTTTTTAGAATAAACAATTGAATTTTCCAAAAAAAGATCAATCTTCCGTAAAAGTTCGAAAATTCCAGAAAATACCCAGAAGTTAACTTTAACCTTGAATAACTTTTAAAGGAGTGAGTATATCGAAAAATTGTCCAGACTTATTTTGTAGAGCATTCAATTCTGTACAAGAATATGACTTTTTTATTCCTACAAACGAGAAAGTTCCAGAGAAAAAAAAATATTCGTAAAAAGTGGCAAAATCTCATGTAATTTCAATGGGAAATGTATCGTGTTTGGGGCAAGGTTCATTATGAAAATTAAGGGCTTTTTATGGTCTGATATTTTTTTTTAGATGGAAAACTAAATGTTTAGGGGGCGTCTCGTCAAAAATAATCAATTTGGTAAATAACGGACACCCTAATGTACATACATGCACGCACATTATACAAGTATTACTAATAAACGATAATATGATTTGAATTTGAGTTGCACTTACATACATATGTATGTGCATATGTAATTGTGTCCTGATATGTAGAGGCGTATGAAAATTAAAATGAAATGTAATTTACATGTAATATTATTGTAATATATTAAGTTTTTAGGATATTATGATAGTTTGTCATAGCATATCTACATACATATTTGTGATTTTATAATATATTATCAAACATTTGAAATATTTTAAAAGTAACTCTTATGTGTACCTTAACTACAAATATTACTTTGAAAATAGCATAATTCAATTATAATGTTATCAATTTTCAATGTATTCATAAAAATATGCAAATTATATCAACTAATATGATTGCACGTAAACGTATATAATTATATGCACAATGCCAACATACGTCTGTGGTAGCAATCTACATATGTATATTTCTGAGCATAATTTTCAGTGAATGCTCAGCTCTTTTTACGCGCCACTCAAAATTTCTCCTCCTGAGCTTGCTGTGATGAAACTACACGTTCATCGCATTTTGTTAGCCAAAAATGTGTTTATGTTCTCCGCGCCGTGAACTTTCTCTATGATATACGTTCTCTGATAATACTAGATATCAAAATTAAGCTAACAAATAATATTGAATTTATTATAGTCCAGTGCCGAAAAGTGGTCAACGAATTACACCATATGGTATAAATATTTTCGTTAATTTAGCAGACTTTGTGTTAAATATGATTATAAGATATGATTGCTCTGTAAAAATATAAGCCACAAGACCAAAAATGAAAGGACTTGCACTTTTTAATTTTGTAACACCAAAAATGGCAAAAAATATTGAAAAGGTAAGAAAATCACTTTTTCGCCAATCTTTCGCCTACTATTAATACCACTACTATATACCACAATTGTGTAAAAATGTAACTTCTGACGATTTCTTTATAAAATTTGGTGAATATAAGAAAAACGCATAGTATGTGACATGACATTTATATTTTCTGTTTAACTTCTTGCAGTTTTTCTCGACGATTTTGTATATGCAAACAATCGTTTTTAATAAATGGTGAATCCCCTACTCGGTGTTTTTCAGCTCTATTAGCCCAGCAAACGAGCATCATACAAATTTGTTGCACCTTCTCATTTTTTTATGTTCTCTGATTCAGCCTTATCGTAAACATCGTGCAGAGAACGTATATCATAGAGAAGATTCACGATTCAGATATCGTAACTTTTCGCAGCAGTACTCAGCAGAGATGAGGAAGTTTCACCACTAACAAATTATAGGCGTGTTTTACAAGTTTTTGCATCAGGGCACTCGAAAATAGCAGAATTGAGCATTTTCAGTGTTAAATGAGAAAAATGTTAAAGAATGTGCGCTTACAGATTCGCTTTTTACTATGCGCAAACGACTTTGCATATAATTTATAGATTATTATACTTATTTGATATCAAAGCGTATACTTAAGTATATACATATGTACATATGTATGTATGTATGTTATAATTGACCTATTTCATAATGATTCCATAAAATCTTTTGAAATATTTATTATTCAATGTTGTTTGTAGTATTACCTAAACATACATTTAATATAGTTCATGGTAGTTAGTTATAATTTATACATTCATGTACATTAAAAATTTTCATATCATCTTAAAAGACCAAGTAGTCGCACATGTGCATATATGTATGTATATGGTTATGTGTGCATATAAACAAATATGACAGACCATACGCACAATGTTTGTAAATTTATCTACATGCAACATACAGTGAATCAATAAAGTTCACATACACCTGGTTCTATTAAATTACGACACGTTTTTTTGTTTTAAAATTAATAAATTTTGTGGGTTTTTCTATCCATTTCAAAATATGTGTATTTAACATTAAACATAGCATATCAAAATATTTTTTTTTTTTACACAAATAAAAATAATTAATGCTAAAGCTTAAAATGCGCCTAATTTATATCAAAGAAATTGAACACAATGTTTCCCAAAACCAATACGGTTTATCTAAATATTGTTTAGCAAACGCCGACCTCTTCTTTTATTAACCTTACTTATGTATGGTGACGTGTGATTCGTCTATGAAAACCAGCACTGTAAACGGAGTGCGAATGGCGAAGCTCCCGTTTTGTCAAAGAGTCAATGTGTCGGAGGACCGGTGCGATGACAAAGCGTCACAACATTGTGTTGTGCCGAAAAAATAAACAACCGGCGATTGTCACCGCCTCTCTGGCCCCTCTAACAGCTTCGCCTACAAAGCAGCGTAAATACTTATGTATGTTTATGTATAAGCTTGCATTCATATCGACGCTGAATTTTGTGAGCCACGCAAAATATTTTAGAAAATACAAATATTTTAAGTCAACAAGAACTATGTTGCCTCTGTTGCCACTTTCGCCACTCCTTTCTGTGTTTTGCGAGTTCTGTGTTTTGCGAGTTTGCGGTTGTCAGTTTTCCATTATAGAAGAAACATTAGATAGTTGTTCAATTTATGATTTTTAGCGCAAAGCCGCTTGTAGGTAAACGCATGCTCGGGGAGATGTGGAGGTGGTTGCTATTTGTCTACCATATTGACTTGTGACGATACTATTTGAGACAATTGTTGTTTTTGTAGAACAATGTTTGTAGTTTTTGTGGGTAACATATTTATATGTGTAGTTAGGTTTGTGTATGCATTATTTGTGTGCCAATGTCATACGCACATGCATATGTACATAGCGCACATTTTATTACTGAGAAGTGATGCTAGTGAAGTCATGCTACATGTGTATAAAAGTTTTGAATGATAAAAGATACGATTTATCACTAAGTTAATATATTTATTTTTTTTAGTATATTATGATAGTTTATTATATACATACATACATGTGTATGTATATGTCAAACATATGATATAACGAAAAAGTAGACCTTATTTTCACATTAACTACAAATATTGCGTTGAAAAATAAAATAATTAAAATGTATTCAGTTGCACATGTATTCAAAAATATGCACAAAACGTATTCATATAAATACACATATCGGGTGATTTTTTAAGAGCTTGATAACTTTTTTTTAAAAAAAAACGCATAAAATTTGCAAAATATCATCGGTTCTTTATTTGAAACGTTAGATTGGTTCATGACATTTACTTTTTGAAGATAATTTCATTTAAATGTTGACCGCGGCTGCGTCTTAGGTGGTCCATTCGGAAAGTCAATTTTGGGCAACTTTTTCGAGCATTTCGGCCGGAATAGCCCGAATTTCTTCGGAAATGTTGTCTTCCAAAGCTGGAATAGTTGCTGGCTTATTTCTGTAGACTTTAGACTTGACGTAGCCCCACAAAAAATAGTCTAAAGGCGTTAAATCGCATGATCTTGGTGGCCAACTTACGGGTCCATTTCTTGAGATGAATTGTTCTCCGAAATTTTCCCTCAAAATGGCCATAGAATCGCGAGCTGTGTGGCATGTAGCGCCATCTTGTTGAAACCACATGTCAACCAAGTTCAGTTCTTCCATTTTTGGCAACAAAAAGTTTGTTAGCATCTTGGTTGACATGTGGTTTCAACAAGATGGCGCTACATGCCACACAGCTCGCGATTCTATGGCCATTTTGAGGGAAAATTTCGGAGAACAATTCATCTCAAGAAATGGACCCGTAAGTTGGCCACCAAGATCATGCGATTTAACGCCTTTAGACTATTTTTTGTGGGGCTACGTCAAGTCTAAAGTCTACAGAAATAAGCCAGCAACTATTCCAGCTTTGGAAGACAACATTTCCGAAGAAATTCGGGCTATTCCGGCCGAAATGCTCGAAAAAGTTGCCCAAAATTGGACTTTCCGAATGGGCCACCTAAGACGCAGCCGCGGTCAACATTTAAATGAAATTATCTTCAAAAAGTAAATGTCATGAACCAATCTAACGTTTCAAATAAAGAACCGATGAGATTTTGCAAATTTTATGCGTTTTTTTTTAAAAAAAAGTTATCAAGCTCTTAAAAAATCACCCGATATAAGCAAAAGAGAGATATATAGTTTTGGGCATAATTTTTATTTCACGCTCAGCTCTGTTCAAGCGAAAATGTTAAAATTTCTCCTGCCGAGCTGGCAGTGGTGAAACTCCTCCATCTCGACCGAGTTAGTCAAAAATATTTTTACGTTCTTCGCGCCGTGATCCTTCTCTATTATAAACGTTCCCTGCCTATGATATACGTTCTCTGCATCGTGTGAACGCCATTCCCCATGGAAAAATTCACAAACTGGTGTGTTTCTTATCGTGAATTTCGAAAATATTATATAAACATATTCGAAAATTTTCCCTAATCGTCTATTAATATTTTTTTCACGTGAACCCATGAAATTCGTTTACAAAATCGTGAGTTGGAGACAACTACAACAATAATAAAATATTAGCATGCATATTAGCCTAAAAGGCGTGTTTTATTTGACCAGCAAATTAAGCTATTAGCTTATTTTGTATGGAAGACTTAGTCAACATTATATTGGCTTGTCATAAGCTATCAAAGCTTGTATATTGGGCTAGAGGCATTGCCAGTTATAATGCTTTTTTCATTCACAATAACTATGATTTTTCCCAAAAAAAGTAGTTGGCAATAGCGACAACCCTCATTTTGACAGATAAAAATGTAAACAAATGAAAAATATATAAATGAAAAGTATAGAAGTGCACGAAATGGAAAATTTTATAAAAGATGCGGTAAGTAGGGATTTTAAATTAAAATTAAGACAAAATTAAATTTGTGTGTTTTCCAGTTGCTTGGTACTATGTGCACAAATTCAAATAATGAAGTGGTTAAGAAAATATTGACCATCCTTGCTGGTTTAGCTGCTGAATCAAGTTCGTCATCGGAGGGTTCAGAACAAGAGCAGATAGAGCATCCAAAATGCTCTAATTTTGTGGACACCATAGATAATTTTGGAGATGAGGATTTCAAATCACACTTTCGTTTGAGCCGCACCACTTTAGATTACTTAATAGGTATGCTTTGTTTTTGTTATGAGACTTTTCTGTATGAGTATTTTTTGCAGGAAGATATGAAGAAAGTGAACAAACCCGTTTTGCTACGAAGTCCTCAAAAGCCAAAATTCCTGCTAAAACAATGATGTACATGTATGTATGGTACTTAAGTACATAATACAATTACCTACAGACAACTAGCCGTATTGTTTGGTGTTACGTAGTCCACAGCATGGGCGATTGTTGGTTGTCGCGTGGGTTATCTCAATAGGCCATGAGTATGTTAAGTGGCCAACTGGAGATGCGTTGGAAGAAACAACTCGCAAGTTTTTACAAAGGAAACAAATACCAGGTGGTATTGGTGCTATTGATCGTACCCACATAACAATTAATGCACCAATAAAAGACAAACATATATATTTTGACCGTAAACGTAAATATAGTGTTGTTCTGCAGGCCATTGTCGATGCTAATAAAAAATTTATTGATATTTATTGTGGTGAACCCGGATCAAATCATGACTCTGGAGTGCTAAAAAGGTCAGCATTTTATAGAAAAGCGGAAAACAATATAGAAAGTTTATTTCCAAATTCTACTTTTATTCTCGGGGACTCGGCATACCCTTGCAGAAATTATCTCATACCGGTGTTTAAAGATTATGGTTCGTTAACGCCCAATCAAATCAGCTTTAACAAAACACATTCTTCAGCAAGAATAGTTGTTGAAAATGCATTTGGAGCATCAGTTGCTTACAGTTGTAACACGAAGAAATTAATAAATTTTAATTTTTTTTAATTTTAAAATGCACTTTTAGAGCAACATTTTCCATTTTCAATCTCAACTAATAAAATTATTTATAATTTTACGACATATTTATTTTATATAATCACGTATGCATTTGCAGATTTGTATGTAAAAAATTTCATTTTATGATAAGCTTGATTTTATATTTCCGTTAAATAAAACAATATATATTCGTTATGAAATCAAGTAGCTTTTCTAATTTTTATTCACAAAAGACTGCTGTAAAATTTTTGTTCAATTTCTATTAGAATACCTTGTTTTTCGGCCATATCCTGTATTTGTTTTTCTATATTCGCGTAAAATTTCGCCTTCACTTCAGCACTTTTCCTTTTTTGTTCGATTCTTTTATCAAAATATCGTTCTTTAGCGCTTTTCCGATAACGACGATTTGGAACAGGATTTGCTGCGTTTGGCTCCTGTGAATACACTGCATTCGGTATGCATATGCTACGGCTTAGTGCAGACTGGCTCTGCCTTGAAGTACTTGGCATATCGTCGAGCATTGTTTGAAAATCAGTTGAATCCTTACCTGTTTAAAAATATAAAAAAGCGAATGCAATATAAGCAATACATAATGAACATTAAATTTTAACTAACCACTAGACTCAACCAATGCCTCTTGAGGTTCAGTCCCAATGTTTATGGTGTGGTTGTTGACCACCAAACAACTTTCGCCAAAAATTTCGTACATTTCGCGCATATAAGGTACTGTGCACGGAGAAGTGCCAGTCTGCTTCTCGTTGTCTTTCGCTGTTTTGTAGGCGTTCAAAAGCGTTCGCATTTTTGATACAAGGGCAGCATTAATTGTTGTATCCTGTGGAAATTTTTACAAAATAACTTTAAAATATTCTTACTGTAAATCCTTGATGTACAATGTCCTCCAAGACGTTTTCATATGCGAACTTTTTCTTCCGCGCATGCAGGAACTCATCCTTCCTCTCAGTGTAGCACTTCAGGAATAGAAGTGTCTCGGCCTTCGTCCAAATTTTTCTTTTGCTGTATGTAAACAAAATAAATAATTATTTAGTTTGTGAAAAGTTTGTTTACAAATTTAAAAATTCAAATTAACCTTTTCTCTATGTCAAAAATTTCGTTGCAATAAATTGAATATCAGCTGATTGTTATTGCCCGCGTTGCCAACATAATGCATATTTAAGCGAAAATGAGAAATAAGCTAAATGCGTTTTATTTGTCCATGGTTTAGCTATTAGCTTATGATGGTCAAATAAAACACGGCTTTTATTAAATATCTACTCCATTTTAAAAATTTGTGTCTATGAAATAAAGCCTATTGATAAAATACAGTTAACATGATTCATATATGAAATTATATTATATTATCAAAGATAAGAAATATTTAAAAAGTAGCTTTTATTTTGGACATTAACTACAAATATTACCTTGAATATTGTATAATTTAATAATAATGTTATCAATTTTGCATGAATTCACAAAAATTCGCAAAATGATATTCATATCAATTGATATCATTGCATGTAAACGTATAAAAATATAAGCAAAAGAGCGACATACGTCTGTAATAGCAATGTATATTTCTGAGCATAATTTTCATTCACTGCTCAGCTCTGTTCACTCATCTCTGTTGAAATGTCTCCTTCTCAGCCAAAAGTGGTGAAATCCACTAATAGGATTTTGTTAGCTCTTGACAGTTCACACGCCTGTCCGCAAGTCGTCCTGAAAGTCGATGGTCACATTTTTTCATTCTGAAATCGATTTAGATGGTGGTCCCTTGCTATTGGAAGAATTACGCAACTTTGTTCAAAATAACTTTCTCGTTGCTTAATTTTTTAATCGACAACTTTGAATTTTTTTGTTGTTCTTGGATTAGAGTCCCATACTTTTGAATACTGATTCTTACGTAAAATTTAACGAGGAATCGAATGGGAAAGTCAATTTTGAAAAAAAGTTGGTGGAAAAGGTTTGGGTTTTGAAAATATTTTTATCAGAAAGCTGAGATTTTTTAACATAAAATTAGATAACTGCAAAATTTTTTCACTCAATTTTAAAGTCGTAAAAAAATTAAAGAAATAGTCATTTCTTTGTTTGATCTCAATTTGAATTGCGCGCCAAAAAACAATGGAGCAACTTTGACCACTAAAAAGTTTGCAGATATTCTTATTTTGGTCTATATTATGATATTCTAAAGTTACGTCAAAATCGGAGAACCACGGATCCACATGTATGTATATATGATATACTATCTACTATAAAAACTTAATACATATATTACAATAATAATATGTTTATGTAAATCACAACTTTTATCATTTAAAACTTTCATGCGCATCTATCCTGCAGATACATATGTACATATGTAAGTACAAATCAATTTCAAATCAAGATATCATTTATCAGTAATATATTATGCGCGCGAGTTAATAATGTAAAGATTTTCTATTTTATTTTTACATTTTTATTAACAAACCGTCTTCTTCACTTCTCCCTCTTCTTACAACTATACTTATAATAGACTTAAGACTACTTATATACTAGTTGTGGTTTGCTGATAGGGATGTACTGCTGCATTCTTGATAAGGATGTTTCTATTGTTTTCCTGATAAAGATGTTTTTACTATTTTTCTGATAAAGATTAACCGATGTGCCGCTGTGGTTCGTCTAACCGATAGTGATGTTTGTTGTGGTGATAAGCATGTTTAACTATTGATATTTGTATATACATATTCGTCTGTTTAGTTGATAAGAATTTTGGGTGAGCGATGTGTTCCTTAACTCTCCCCTGTGTTGAAAACGAAATGTCCTCATTTCAAGACGTCTGGGTAATTCGCTGAAGTTCGATGTTGTATGTTTATTCGAAGTTTTTGCGGCGTTTTGTTTTCTCGCGTAATTGTTGGCATGCGTATAATTTTATGCATATGTATATAATTAAAATTAGAATCTATATATTATTCTAAGACAAGGCGCTTATTTCCAGAGATCTACAAAACGTACAGAGACAAATAATACATCAAATTAAAGTGTGCGATCTGACTTTGCACAAATTTTACAGATTTTAAATTCATTGAACCACTTTTGATATATTTGCGTTTAAAGTTCTTCAATTTTTACATTAAGCTAATATAAGGAGCGCTTCTACAGAAAAGATAATATATGTAAGAGAGTGAATAATTACAAATGTTTCTGTCATTTGCTTTCGTTACACACATACCCACATACGCGAAGGCGCAAGTGCGAAATCTAACAACAACAATGTTGTCTGCTCGGTAGCAAAATGACAATAAGCATAGATAACTTGATACGAGACTCTTTGGTTCGAGAGAGATCTGTCAAAACTCGCATTTTATAACATTTGCCAATGATGCCACTGCTGAAAAATATTAACTTGGGTATTTAATAAATTATACAAAACACTAAATTAAACACTTTGAAAATGCATACATACATATATGTATATGTAAATGCTAAAATGCAAAATCATTAATTAATTTACATAAACATTTATTTTGCCAAAATATGTTCGCACAGTTTCATTTCACACTAATTTCGTCAAGTAATTATAGCGCTGCTTTTCTGGCATCCCGCCTTTTTCACTAACTGCTGGTTGACGGCACCCTGATTGTGTTTTGTTGCCAGCTCAGAAAACAGATCAGCTGCAAGCGAAAGAGCAAGAAAAGAGATTCTAATCAAGTTATCTATGACAATAAGAGAATGACGAATATTACAAATTACAAATGTTTGCTTTGGCATGTGCACTGGTACATACATACATATGCATGCGCTAAGGCGCTATCTACGATTTGACATGCGCTCTCTTCTATGTTGCACGAATATGTATGTACGAGCTAAGGAACACTGTGCTTTGACATGCGCACTCTACTTTGTTTTATATTCACACATACATACTTACAAACATATGTATGTATATCACTGGCGCTTAACGCAATAAAAATCCAAACACGCGTATTTGACTGATAATTCTGCTACTGCGAAAAATACCACACGCATACGAAAGCGGCTGAACACGTGCGCTAGGTATGTACGTACGAAAATCTATAGCAATGTTTGTGCAGCGCAAACGCAAAATGTAGTAGTATGAGGCGTGCGCACCACTGATGTATATACATATGTATGGGCGAAGACGCAAGTGCAAAATCTAACAGAAATATTGTTGTCGGCGTTATTTTGATTAGAAGTGTTATTGCGTTTGAGTCAGTTCAGTTTTCTTCCAAAAGTCAAGGTGGCTATTACCAGCGAATACATACATACTACATCGAATTTCAGTTCAGATTCAGATTAATTATTAAAAATAAAATGCCAAACCAAAGGCGAATTAGACGAAAAAGGAGTTTAACAGGTCGAAGAGAAGAGGTGAATGTTATAGATAAAAAGGAATTTTTAATTGTTAATGTATGTATGTATATGAATTGACCTGTTTTATTAGAGCCGTAGTCATTCAGGATCTATGGCAAGTTATTTCAAAGCTGGCCTAAACTCCGTAGTTCTTCCGGAGTATAGTTCGCTTGGGGGTTTGACTAATATATGTTTACACTGTAAAGCAAAACATTTCGGAAGTGAAAAGGTACCTGTACTTTTCATTGTTTTATATTCGTAATATATGTATATACATACTTATTGTCTTAATATTTGGTTGAAATTGTTACTAGGTAAGAAATGGCTTTACGACATGTTGTCATTGCGGAAAAGTTAGACTTCAAGAATTACGTGTACCTGAGTTTTTGAAAGCTGTGTTAGAAAATGATTTGAGCTCTTGGCGGGGACACTATATGGAGAATATTCGGCAGCTAAATAGTTCCTTTGTTTTTGCATCATTCGAAGCGAAAATTGCGGTGCTACAGGGCGCGGACCATATTGCTTCCGAATACATGGATCAATATATCATAGGGTAGGTCCATTGCATGCAGATCATCCTTCAGAATCCTCCTACGCCCAGCTGTTTATTCTTGACACGGATCAAGCAACTGATATAAGGGCACAACATAATTCAAACTGCGATAGGTATTTGCTGAGAGAAATCCACGAAATGCTTTCAAATATTAACCCCTTGGGAAATGAGTATAAGCATATGGCGCAGGTTGAACGCGAAGAGGAACAGAGGGCCAGAGAAGAAAATCGCAATGCTCGCCGAATTAGCATGCTACTTTTGCTTAGATCGATTATTACGTGATATTCACCAAAATGAAATACCTTTTGGTGGAAAGGTTATTTTATTAGGTGGTGATTTCAGGCAAGTTCTTCCTATGGACACACTAACCACCAAAAAAACCACTACGAATGTAGTTTTCCATGAAGTACTTGAATAAATTGAGTTTTTATAAATTTTTTTTTTTTACTTTTTTCATTTTAAATAACGGAGTCCTCCGATTATCGGGGGTTATTACTAGTTATGATTATTAAGATACAATGCAGAGTAAATCTAATGGGATTTTCTTAAATTAAAAAGTTATACATTTTTTGAATATTATTGAATTTATAATTAGAATTGGAATTCAAAATATTCAATATTTCTAATTGGTAATTTTGGTGAGCGTGTATTATATCTTTTATTTCTTGCTCGTGATTTATATAAGTCTTATTGTCTATGATGGTATTATGATTATATTGAATCAAATGTGGACCATTTATTTTTAATCCATTCCATATATGTTCGTTCTCTATTATTATATTACCGTGATCCAAAATTTGTATTGAAGGATTATTTTCTTGAATTACATTACATAGATTTGTTTAGTTAATAATCTGATAGTACAATTGTCTTTCGGCTCTTCTTTGCAAATATTTGTTCCTATATAATTTTTACAATTTGATATGTTAGTAAATTCGTTATTGCATTTTGCAATTCTTTTCTTAAGTTCATATTTTCCGTGTTTGAAAGCTAATGGTGTTAAATTATGCATTTTGCATTTATTTTTTATTATTGGGTACTTATAAATTGTAATAATGGCGTTATTAAATATACATATGTGAACATCGGAATATTATAATATATTTATTATTGGAATACAATAAATTTCGTTTTTTATGATTTCTTCTACTTCTTTAATATTAAGTGTTCCTGAATAAAACCTGCCTGTTTTTGCAAAATTGATTGTGTTTGTGATCGTTTCTAATTCTTTATATACTTCAGTAATAACTAAATCATCGGCTAGTGATTGTGGATCTATTGTTTCTAAAATCTTTTCGAATCGAGAATTAATTTGTTGTTGTTGGTTGTTATTCTCAATGAGTTGATTGAGTCCTGTCTTTATCTCTATTAGATCATCGTGATCTGGTGTTCCTGTTATATTTTTTAAAACTGAACCTAAACAGGTAAGGAAGGGCTAAGTTCGGGTGTCACCGAACATTTTATACTCTCGCATGATAAAGTGATAATCGAGATTTCATTATACGTCATTTACATATTTTTCAAATACCGTATTTTTGTAAAGTTTTATTCCGCTATCATCATTGGTTCCTAATGTATATTACTCGTATTATACAGAAAAGGCATCCGATGGAATTCAAAATAGCGTTATATTGGAAGAAGGCGTGCTTGTGAACCGATTTCACCCATATTTCGTACATGTCATCAGGGTGTTAAGAAAATAGTATATACCGAATTTCATTGAAATCGGTCTAGCAGTTCCTGAGATATGGTTTTTGGTCCATAAGTGGGCGACGCCAAACCCACTTTCAACTTTTAAAAAAAGCCTGGGTGCAGCTTCCTTCTGCGACTTCTTTCGTAAAATTTAGTGTTTCTGACGTTTTTTGTTAGTCGCTTAACGCACTTTTAGTGATTTTCAACATAACCTTTGTATGGGAGGTGGGCGTGGTTATTATCCGATTTCTTCCATTTTTGAACTGTATACGGAAATGCCTAAAGAAAACGACTCTATTGAGTTTGGTTGACATAGCTATAATAGTTTCCGAGATATATGTAAAAAACTTAGTAGAGGGCGGACGACGCCCACTTGTCCAAAAAAATTACGTCCAAATATGCCCCTTTGTGCCAAATTTCACTTTAATATCGTTATTTATAGCTTAGTTATGACACTTTATAAGCTTTCGGTTTTCGCCATTTTGTGGGCGTGGCAGTAGGCCGATTTTGCCCATCTTCGAACTTAACCTTCTTATGGAGCCAAGAAATACGTGTACCAAGTTTGATCATGATATCTCAATTTTTACTCAAGTTACAGCTTGCGCGGACGGACGGACGGACAGACGGACGGACAGACAGACATCCGGATTTCAACTCTACTCGTCACCCTGATCACTTTGGTATATATAACCCTATATCTGTCTCTTTTAGTTTTAGGACTTACAAACAACCGTTATGTGAACAAAACTATAATACTCTCCTTAGCAACTTAGTTGCGAGAGTATAAAAATGTTTAGTTAGTAATCTCAAGTTGAATAGAACTGAAATGTCTAATATTAAAAAAAATTAATATCTAACCTTTCATAATTCACTGTTAAATAGCAATAAAGTTCCAAAATCAAGTAAAGTGAATAAAAGAAGACATACTAAATGTAACTCATTGGACAAAACAAAATAATATAAATAATTTACTTTTAAACGAAATAGAATTACAAGTAGTCCACAAAATATTTCAAAGAAATAATATAGCAACTCTATCAGTCAAAGAAATGTTAGAAGAAGAAGTTCGCTGAAGTATCAGTTCTTACATAATACAATAGTTATAGATTACATTGTAAAAAGTCCAGAATTAGAAGCAACAAGTTATCAACATCTACTAATAAAACCAGTTGTATGTAAAAAATAAACTAGTAGTTCACGAAGAAAAAGATGAAATATTTTTGTCCGAAAATTCTATGTTAAAAGTACCAAAAAACTGTAAAATATCCAACAATATAAAAATTAGTAAAAAATATACAGCCGTTAACTTAAGGGAATCAAAATGTATTTCTAAATTGAGGGCAAAGAATCGCTGTGTGATTTCAGTACCTAATGCAGACCATTTCCCGGAAATCGAAGAGATTGACAACACTTTAATCCTACTTAACAACTTTAACGGCAGTCTAATACAAAATAATATAACCCGTCATCTAAAAGGAACATACAAGTATATCGTACACTATTGGAATGAGAACATAATCATATATAATAAAGAATTCAGCAACAAGGAGAAAACTATATTGAAACCCGGAGCACCACTCATCCAAATAACCACAACAGAGTTGGAGCGTCTTCAACTACTATCATTGGAATCCCTACACGTACTCAATATAAAAAATAGGAAACACTTATACCAAATAAATACAGATTCCTCCTCGAACCGTATAGTTATAATTTTCTATCGGCCATTATTATAGCAATAGTTGTGATACAAAAATTCCGTATAAAACCAAAGGAAAACGTAATTCCAAATTTGTAGAAAAACACACAACAATATTTTCATTCATGAACGCAAGCGCACTTTTAACAGGCAAGTTTGCTTCATTCAAAAAAACAAACACCATTACATCTCCCCGAGCATGCCTTTGCTAACAAGCGTCTTTTCGCGACGACAGCAAAAGCTAAAAATCAGAAATTGAACAATTTCTGATATTTGTATGAGAAGGAAAAAGTGACAACTCCGCAAATACAAGTATTCAAATATAGTAGAATAAAATTGACAACATTTCCAGTTTATTTGTCGATTTTCCAGTCAAGAAATGTGTAAAAAAAATATATTCAATATTTCTCTGATTTATGTGCACAGTGAATCCCGGTAAAGTAGTACTCCTTTTAAATGAAAATCATCCCTCTTAACTGCCTATATCTTGCTGCATCTCACGGTTTGTTTTTTGAAATACATAGAAATTATTGTTTTAAGTACCCTTCGCTCAAGAATCCGCACTCGCTTATGTGCCATATTATATTTTTATTTTTAACCAACCACAAAAATCTGTATCTTTGATTGTGGCACATAACAGGGATTGACTGTATTTGTCAAGGAATATAAAAAATATTTTTACGCGGTTTGCAAAAATCGTCGTCGATAAGTATGCAAGCTCACACATAAACATACATATTTACGCAGGTTTGTAAGCGAGTCTGTTACAGCGACAAGAGAAGCAGTGACAATTGGCGTTCGTTCGTATCGGCCGCTCAGCTCGAATTTTCTACCAACAACACAATGTTGTGACGCTTTGTCGTCATGTCAGCCCTTCGACGCATTGACTCTTTGTCAAAGCGTGAGCTTCGGCCACTGGTTTCCCGTGACAACGGAGATTTCGCATGAAAAAATAAGTGTATAGTACATATTTACATACAAAGTTGTGTGTGGACAAATGTACAAACATTTTGCGTATGGTTTTTTTGTTTACATGCACACATAATTACATACTATGTACGTGAATATGCGCGACCGCTTGGTCTTTTAACATGCCATCAAAACATTTTAAGGTCTGCAAACAAATACATATGTATATAAATACGAGTATGTATATATATTATCAAACCTACATTAATTAAATATTTAAATAACAACATAAACATGACTATTATAAATTTCCAAAGATTTTAAGGAATTCATCATGAAATAATTCAATTTGTACGTACATGCTTGCCATCATGCCATCTCCGTTGTCCCGGACAACCAATGTCCGAAGCTTGCATTTTGTCAAAGAGTCAATATGTCGAAGGACTGACGTGACGAAAAAGCGTCACAACATTGTGTTGTTGGTAGAAAATCCGAGCTGTGCCGAAAACACAAACGATCGATCGCCAATTGCCGCTGTAGCAGCCTCTCCAACAAACAGCGTGAATATGTATGTTTCTGTATGAGCTTGCACACATATCGATGCAGATTTTTGCAAGCCGCGTAAAAATATTTTTTACATTCCTTGATAAATACAGATTTTTGTAGTTTCTTAAAAATAAAAATATAATATGGCACATAAGCGAGTGCGGATTCTTGAGCGAAAGGCACTTAAAACAATAATTTCTATGTATTTCAAAAAACAAACCGTGAGATGCAGCAAGATATAGGCAGCTAAGAGGGAAGATTTTCCTTTAAGCGGAGTACTACTTAACCGGGAATCACTGTACACATAAATCAGAGGAATATTGTATATTTTCTTTGATACATTTCTTGACTTGAAAATCGACAAATAAACTATATTGTCAATTTTATTCTAATATATTTGAACACTTATATTTGCGGGGTTGTCACTTTTTCCTTCTCACACAAATATCAAAAATTGTTCAATTTATGATTTTTAGCTTTTGGCATTGTCGCGAAAAAACGTTTGTAGGCAAAGGCATGCTCGGGGAGATGTAATGGTGTACGTTTTTATGAATGAAGCAAGTTTACCTGTTGAAAGTGCGGTTGCGTTCATGAAGGAAGATATTGTTGTTGTGTGTTTTTCTACAAATTTGGCCATCGACTATTTGGCTGCCATATTGACTTGTGACGCTGCTGATACTATTTGAGACGTATGTTGTTTTTGTAGAACAATATTTGTTCTTATTGTACGTAGATATGTATATATGTGGGCTTGTGTTATGCATTATTTGTACGGGAATGTCATACGCACATATGCATATATGTATGTATAGAGCAGTGCGCGAGTTAATTTTTACCAGAAGTAAAAATGAGTCAAAAGAATATATTTTGAGCTGCACCGAAATGTTTACTCTTTATTTATACTCTTATGACTAACTTATTACACGCTTCTTACTTCTATTTATACTCACTAATATGTTTACTTATTACTAGTTGATAGTTTGTTAAGATACAGATTATATTATTTGTTTAGGTTTGTTTATATATATATTGCTTGTTTAGATACAATTGCTTTGTTTTAAGATAAGGTTGTTGTGGTATTCAAACTCAATGTTGTTTTGATACTTGTTTGTTTAGGATTGTTTGGTGTAGTGATAGTGCATTTCAATTGTTCCAACTAAAGATATATGTATATAAAGAATACATTCCTTAACTCGCGCACATTGTATCACTGATAAACGATAATATCATGATTTGTATTTGAATTGTACTTACATGCGTACATAATTATGTGCTGATATGTTCATAGATGCATATGCAAATTAAAATGAAATGTAATTTCTATATAATATTATTGTAATATATTAAGTTTTTTAGGGTATTATGATAGTATGTCATATATCTTAATATATAAAAAATCACGTGTCACGTTGTTTGTTTTCGATGGACTCCTAAACTACTGAACCGATTTTAATGAAATTTTTAACACTGTGTGCAGTTTGGTCCAACTTGAAAGATAGGATAGTTTATAACTCTCCTTATAGTCGCATTATTTATTTATTGCAAATTATTTGTTTATTATTAGCAAAGAGCTATCCACCAGTTGGTGGCGCCATCAGCGGTATTGAGTAAGTGCGGTATGTTACAGTAGTTGGCGCTACATTTCTTTCTAAATTTTCATGGATTTAGGCTGTCATAACAAAAGCTGCCACTTGCTAAAAACATTAAATGAAAATACGTTGTTTGAAGTTTATATTATTTGTGGTAAAGTTATACGAATCTATGACTTCCAATATTCTAAATTTAAGAAAAAATCACATACAATCCGTGAAATAAATAAAGTTGTGTACATATGTATAAATAATAATAATAATAATAATGGCTAATGCCCGGTTTCACAGTCCATACTTAAGTTGTGCCTAAATAAAATCTTAGCTAAGTATTGTTGCAAACTGAGTAGTCGTTTGCGTTTCACAGTCAATGCTTAATTTCTATAAAATTTTATTATGATATATGGCAACGTTATGGGCAACATATGTTTTACAAATGTCATTCATAAAAATATGTTTGAAATATTTAAATTATAACAGACAATACATAAATTTGCGAGGAAAATTATATCAAAAATTGATGAAAACAACAAAAGAACCCCAAATTTCATCACTAGCGAGTCGGAGCACCTATGGGAACTGAAGGAAAAGTATAAGCTGTTATTGAGTGCAAACGAACGGACACTTGCCCTACGCTACGAAAGATGTCGCTGAAAATTCAAAGAAAATTCAAAACAAAAATCAGCTGTTATTTAAGCATTGCTTAAGCCTCCCATTTTCAGTGCTTATGCCACCACATATTCTTCGGTTGAAGATTGGTTCAATTATTATTCTTCTGCGTAATTTGAATCCCCCTCATCAAAAATTTAACAGGGAATATTCTTGAAGCAACCATTTTGACTGGAAAGTTTAAAGGAGAAGTGGTCCTGTTGCCCCGTATTCCAATGATACCGTCAGAATCTACGATACCATTCAGAAGACTACAGTTTCCTATTCGTTTAGCTTTTGCCATGTCTATTAATAAGTCTCAAGGCCAAACAATGTCCATTTGTGGGTTAGATTTGGATAATCCATGTTTTTCCCATGGGCAATTATATGTTGCATGCTCACGTGTGGGAAAACCATCAAATCTATTTGTGTTAGCTCGAGACAGGTTAACCAAAAATATTGTGCACCAATTAGTGCTAAGTTAAATTAAAATGTTTATAAATCAAAAAAATAAATACTAGTATTAAAAATTAAGAATTATCTATCCTAAGATTATAAAATTAAATGTTACATGTTATCAACTAACAATTTTGAAATTAACTTATTTGTTAAAAACTTAAATAAAAAATCAAAAATGAACTATTTTATGAAAATTTGTGCTTATTATCAACTCTACCAAAATTTTCATCAATAATTTTAAAAATTTTGACCTCAAGTTCAAATCTCAATCCCGTGGATTTTTATACCAGATATATACTAAGGTTTCCGTCTTTATTCATAAATAATAATTTCACTGTAGTGAATAGTTTACTACAACACAGCAAATCTAAAAGTGAGGAAATGTTCATTCTGAGTATTCGAATGATTCACACCGATTTATCGTGTAAGTTCAAAATTTTACAGTTTCATATGTACATACATAGGTATGTATGTGGCATGTTAGCGTGTTGGAGAGCCATCTTCTTTATTTGTTTACACGCTACACAACAAAACAAAGAACGAACTTCGCCAAAAATATTCAAATTGATCAGAGACGTTATTCCCTGAATATATTAACATTCCATGCAAATAAATGGCCTTGAACAGAGTTCAAAAAGCGTTTTAACTATTTCAAATAAAAATTGGGCGGGGCGAAGTTCGCCGGGTCAGCTAGTATACATACATATATAGCATATCTACATACTGATTTGTAAATTTATATGATATTATCAAACATATGAAATATTTAAAAAGTAACTCTTATTTGTACATTAACTACAAATATTACTTTGAAAATAGCATAATTTAATTATAATATTATCAGTTTTCAACGTATTCATAAAAATACGCGAATCACATCAATTAATATGCATGTAAACCTATAAAATTATATGCAAAAGGCCAACATACGTATGTAATAGCAATGTATATTTCTGAGCATAACTTTCGTTGAATGCTCAGCTCTGTTCACGCGCCACTGTCAAAATTTCATCTCCTGAGCTTGCTATGGTGAAACACGCTCACCGCATTTTGTTAGCCAAAAATATTTTTACGTTCTCAGCGCCGTGGACCTTCCCTATGATATACTTTCTCTGGTTATACGTTCTCTGTATGAGGTCTCTTTTTATTAACATTCGGCGCTAAATCACATTATTTTAAAAAGAACTGGTACTCTATTTCAATAATATAATATATTATAAATTTTGACCAACATAAACGTTTTAAAGCGTGCTGGAAAGTCGAAAATCCCTATTATGGGGCTATTGGGGCTGGGAAAAGACTGATCGCATTAGCTTTTCAAATTACTCAAGTATACTTCAGAACATGTTTGATTACAATTTTGTGGATATAACTCATACGTTGACCAAATGTATATATTTGAGTATTACATATTACATTATTAATTTAAAAATTGAGGTAGTTGAATTTGTATTTCATTTCAGATAGAGGATATATTCAATGATATGAACTTATAGTCTTCGACTTAGCAAAAAGTTTACAAGGTGCGTTCCAAAGTAAACAGGACTTAAAAAAAAACAGAACAAATGGTGCTTTCGGCAAAATCAATTTATTTTATTGATACATAGTCTCCTTTTGTTTCAATACAGGTTTTTGCACGGTCAAACGAGTGTTTTAGCTCGTTGACTGGTATGGCCGCCAGTATGCCGGTGCAAGCCTATTGAAGGGCCTCTACGACTGCATAACGCTTTCCTTTCATGGACAAATGCATTTTTCCGAAATTTAAGAAGTCGCACTGTGCCATATCAGGTAAATACGGAGAGTGGTTAATGGTTAAAATGTAATTTTTGATCAAATAATCGGTTTAATGATGTCCTTCGAATGCTGGATTCTGATTTTTGATCGTCAGTCAATTTGGTCTGAACAAACCGTGCACACACCTTTCGTAAGCCCAAATGTTCGGTCAAAATGCGATAAATCGATGTTTTGGAGATGTTCAATTTCATTCCATGAATTTCAATGATGATTTCGGCTGATTTTTGATGAATTCACGCACAGTTTCGATGGAATTTCCGGTGATCACGGATTTTGATTGGCCCACATGTTGATCGTCATTTATGTCCTCACGACCACTTTGAAAACGTTGAATCCACTCGTGCACTCTGCTACGGGCAATGCAATCATCGCCATAAACTTGTTTCATCAATTGAAACATTTCGGTAAAAGTTTTAACAATTTTAAAACAAAATTTAATGATGGCTCTTTGTTCGAAGCTCATTTTCGCGCCGATAACATAAATATACTGACACTTAAAACGCAATAAATTCCCTTCCAATCAATGAAATGTCATGAATCACAGGATAATCGATAAAGATAGCAGATTCTAACGCACCAGTCGACATATAGATGACATCACCAGGGGCTTCAATAAAAATGTATGCCAATAATAAGTGTCATCCTCTTTATTTGGTAATTTGTTAACTAAAATTTAGTTACCCCTGACTTTAAAGTACAATTTTATTCTCAAAAAAACAAGAAAAATTAAATAATGCTGTTTAAAAAAAGATATTTTACACTTTACTCTGACGCAGTTCACTCACAAAATGCCAAATACAATATTGGGATTGTTTACGGAAATTCCCTATGAAATGCTGAGGGAATTGCCCTAAACTTAAAACTAAATACATACTAAATTACGATAACCATGATTGAACTTTATTTTGTTTGATGGTGTATATATACTACATACCTAAATAGCCTGGAAGACAAGACAAGTTGAAATACGGGAGACTGTCTGTTCGGCCGTACGTCATAATTTGAATCGAAATTTAGATATTTTGATGAATCTTGGTATAGTACATACATATATATTTTTTAGCACCATGAGAAGGTTAGTATTGATATGGTCTGAATTGTACCATTACCACGCCCACAGAAGCAATGAATCGGAAACGTATAAAGTGACATACTTATGTATAAAGCTGCACATTATTATATTTTAATGCCGAAAATGAGTGAAATTCTATATATGTACATTAGGGCTTTTATTTGGACTATTCAGTTTTTTCAATTCCATCATGTAATTTCCTTGGAAATACCCTAACAACTTCTCTGAAAATTAATATATATTATATCTAAATTACGTGTTTCGTTTGGTTTGATGGTAACTCCTGAGCCCATTTGAGCAAAATGTAGTACATTGTGCTTAGTTTGATTCAACTAAACCTACTACTTATAAGTTGAGGATCCTCTGATCCATGAATTTAATGGTATTATATTTTATTTATTTTGTGAAAAATTCGTTTCATTTTCCCATATGTATATTATTACGTTAATACTTGCAAATCAATTCGCCGCGAACATATATATGAACTGAATTTCAATTCACTTTGAAAATTTTAAGTATTTTCACTCGTATTCAATTTAAAATCGGTACTTTATTTCTCCAGACGGTTAGAAATAGTGTATAAAGACGCCGTACTCAAACACAATTGGAGATCAGTTGTTTCACTGATAGTGACATTGAAAGGGCGTTCCCATATAATCTCTCATTTAAGATTTCTAAAATTTTATAGTTTCAAAGCAAATACTTACAAAATAAAAATGTATTATTATTTATTCAAACTTGAAAGCTATACCGAAAAATGACTTTAACAACTGTTTGGGGCACTGGCGTAGCTATCTAGGGGCGAGGCGAGGCAGTGCCCCGGTGCCCTCAGGCTCAGGGGGCCCTTGAATCTTTACCAGAAATCTCGATCAAACGGAACTTCTGGAAATTTCTCCCATTTTCAAAATAAATATGACAGGTTGCAACCCCACTTTAATCATGACAACAAAAGTTATGCCTATGGAGTTCTCCTAAATACTTTCTGTAGGTTGACAGTGTTGTCAATTCGACGGATAGTGGTATAGTATTTGCGTTAAGAGTTTTTTCGAGAACGGTTAAAAAGTTAATGCTATGTATATCAGGAGTAAGTAAGCTAATGTCAATAAACTTTTTTGTACTGGTCAATATAGTGGTTCAATTTTAATTATTTTTACCACTCATATTGATGTCCGTTAGGTCAATAAATCGTGCCAAATATATGATATATATTTCGGCTACAGCTCATTGTATAACGCGAAATATCGTGAAAAAATACAAGTCGCCTGCAGTAGGTACATACCAGAGACCTGCACGAGTAATTAAAAAAGTAACATGTTAGCAAGCGGCGATGCCGATGCGGCGAGTACGCGCTACGTAACGGTACTTTGGCATCGTGGGCATCGGCATCGTGGGTATCGGCATCGCGGCATCGCCGATTACTAACATGTTACTCAATTAGTATTGTGCGCGAAGAAAAGAATGTATGTATGTACTTCGTTTCATTTGCCATTGACGATACCAGATAGTAATCGTACGATGCCACGATGCCGCGATGCCGATGCGCAATGTTACCTTCGCATCGTGGTAATCGTCAGAAGTGTTACTTAGTAACGTAATCGTACGATGCCTACCTTAATCGTGCAGGTCTCTGGTACATACATAATTTCAGGTCAGTGGGCAGAAGATCGTTCATGGTCTCCACCGTTAAACATGGTAACACTAACGGTGATAATTTTTTATCCGGGGATTCTTCAACGACACTTGTAGCGTACAATGATCTCTTTACATTTATTTTACTTCTACCGTTGTGAGTGAACAGTGAGTACCTACCTACTCGTGCATAACGTAATATTGCATTGTCGAAATAAACTAAAAAACTAAAATTATGGATAAAAAGAAGAAACCCAGTGGTGCATTTAAAAGCAAAACATGCCAAGAAAATAAGAAGGTAAACAAAAATTGCCCAAAATTTACAAGTTTTTTAGTCAGCCTTCTGAAAAGTACACCTGCCCAAAATATTTCTATTGATTGTGGCTCATACGAGTATAATGTAATTGCAGTGTTGGTTGAGAAGCCTACTGGAGAAGATTCGACAATTATTGCTGTTGGAGATACCTCCGCATGACACACATTTGACACACATAAGAACGGAGGGTTTGCAAGAACCACAGAACCACAGACCTCTACATTTTTCGAAAATGTGTACGACACACCTTCTTATTACTTGGGAAACTTCACAAACAAAATATTAAATGATTACGAAGAACGTCAAATTCTAGATAGGCTGTAAGGCCCGACTTCAATACTTTTTCCAAAAGAAAACAGTACGTTTTTACAAAACCGGACTAAGTTTCGTGTTATAAATATGGGCCAGTTAATCGTTTTTGGTTGAGTTATTCCAAAATACTAGATGCTGCCTACTGTCAACTCTGCTGGTGTAAATAATGCCGTTAGCAGTTTTGTGGAAATATAGACTTTTTCACAACGGTGCAAAATTTGTACAACTTTTTCGGAAACAGCATCAAAAGTTGGGATATACTGTCAATATTCTCGACTTAACAAATAAATATTACACATATTTTTAGAATAAAGATAAAGTATATCCACGTTGAGCGATAAATACGGTATAAAATCAACAGGAAGTTTGAAATACTAATTATAATACCCATATACCTAATGAAGCTAGGGGTGGAATAGACTAGAAATTATTACTGAAAAGACATTATCTTTAAGTATACTTGTAATTAAGATGCCTCACAGATTCGTCAATATATAGGGTATAAAGCCAAATGGAAGTTTGAAAATCTTTATATTAGGTGTACGGGAGCTAGGAGAAGTCGATTTTGAGAATTTTTAAACCTAAGTTGGTATATCTCAAAAGCAACACATTTTATCAAGGCGCAGCGAATAAGATAGCTAGGCAATGTAACAAGAATTGACACTAAGAGGGCACAAAGAAGCCATAGAATGAAATACTAAGAACAGGTAAAGATGAATATCAAGATGAATCGATGAGTTGGAGGAAGATGTGATAAAGCTGAGTTGTCTGGATTTCTCACGCACAATAGGCCAAAGAGCTGTAGAAAACAGAAGACGTGTATTTGGAATTGAGTCTATAAGTAGCATAACCAAGTATATTATAGAAAGTATATTTCCAACGGTTATTTTTAATGGGGACGGTTAGTCATTTAATGTGATTGAAGTAGTATACAGCTCTCCTATAACTAATGCAACATATGTATATATGTACACGTGTGTCAAACGAACTTAATTCAAAACTGTGAAAGAAAGATATCATTATAATATAATATTAATACTCATAGCATCTTTAACTTTACAATAAATAAATCAAAGACCAATCTGAATAAATCCTTGCAGAAATAGCGTCCTAATTTGACCAACAAAATGAATGTTTTTTATATAATTTGGTAGTAAAAATGATGGTCAGTAACAGAGACAAATATTTTGGCCATTGGGATAACTTTACCTTCTTGCAGCACGAGTATGATGCATATACATACATAGTGATTTATATTAGACTCATTTTGACATCCACAAATTGGTCTAATCCATTTTGATAGAAAAACTTGCATATTCAATCGAAAATAATTATGTTGAAATCACTGAGTATTTAATTATTTATGTAAAAAAGTTTCTAAGGTCATAGCTAATGAATTTTCAATAAGATGGTAAAAGGTGCAAGTAAATATTACTCGATTATTTTATAAGTTAATATCGGTTCATTTACAGGTTTAGGCAGATCTTAAATTTACAATTAAAAAGGAAATGGTATAAAATTCACAACGTATTAGACTCATTTTGACATACTTGTACATAAATTGGTCTAACCATTGAATCCATTTCAATAGAAAAACTTGCAGACTCGATCGAAAATAATTATGTTGAAATCACTGCATATTTAATTATTTATGAAAAAAATTACTAAGGACGCACTAAATTATGCTTAAATGTATTTTAGAGGCAAGAGACAAAAAACTGCATCAAAAACAAATGAAGAACATAGCTAAGGAATTTTCATAAAGATGGTAAAAGGTACAAAAAATTATATTTATTTATTGGCTAATATCGGTTCATTTCCAGGTTTTGGACGATCTTAAATCAAGAATCGAAGCCAGGGAAATACTGTAAGGTGTAAAACCAATCATATAGAGTAAAATCAGCCGGATGGGCTAGGATAACTCACACTTGACCGATATATACGGTACAAAGCCACCCCGAATTTCGAAAATGTTCATATTAAGTGCATGGGTGTTAAGGGAAGTATTGGTCCGATTCAACCCATTTTTGACATAAAGACATACCGTTATATCAGAAGGATTATCTTTTAATTGCAATTATATATACCACACACCGACTTTTTCGATGAAAAATCAACTATAAGTACCGGGGTCTCAATATTCGGTACCGAGGGGCTTGAACAGTTTTTATTGAATTTAAAAATTTTTTGGTCATAAAGTGACACACATTAAAGACATTATTCATGCAAATTGTTGCTGTATCCCGTTATAATAATTGCTTCTTGATTTGTGTACTAGAGACTGAACGAATCAAGTGTAATCTAAAAATCTGTTATATGAGAAATCGGTTGGACGGGTCCCGAGATATGGGGTTGCACCAAAAAGTACGCGGTGCCACGCCCATTGTCCAATTTTCATACCGGCCTCATAAAGCGCTTTCATATCATTTCGGTGGCAAAATTTAATATCTGGCGTATTTAGTTATTGATTTATCGCGCTTTTAGTAGTTTTTAACAGTACCGTTATATGGAGAGTGAGCGGAGTTATCCTCCGATTTCATCCATTTTCACACGATTGGTAGAAATTCCGATAAGATTTTGGTTTTTGTAGCTTAAGTGGTTTAGGAGATAAGTATGTATATTAATCTTGTTAGAGGGCGGGGCCATGCCCACTTTTCCAAAAAAAAAATTTTCCGCAGGTGCCCCTCGCTACTCTGATTCTCTGTCCCAAATTTCAGCTTTATATCATAATTTAATGCTTAGTTATAGTCCTATTACGCCCATCTACGAACTCGATTTTTTTTGTACCAAGGAACTTACATACTAAGTTTCATTAAGGTATCTCTCTTTTAGATGATACGTACAAACGTTGTGTGAACAAAACTATAATACTCTGTTGCAACTGGTTGCAAGAGTATAAAAAGGAAACGGTAAAAAATTCAAAACGAACGGACAGTAACGTTAAGTTCAATCGAAAACGAGCGGTATGCATTCATGTATATCAAAGTTTTGGATGTTCACCAGTTTTTTAATAGAGACGCTACAAAAGTATATTGATAAGAACAGCAAACGACGTCAAATTTTTTCCTGCTTTTTTGACTTTTCTTTTCAGTAATGTTTGTCATTTCATCATTGAAAGATATACGATCCAACAATAAATTGGAATTATTAAAATTTACTGCCGAAATTCGGAGTCAGTGCCCTTAACTTTGAGAGCGGGGTGTTCAATAAGAGCGCTGCAAAAGTTTTTATAAATAAAACAAAAACGGTTTGGGATATCAAATAAATTCTTTATTCCTGTGAAAGTACTCTTGTACGTACTCCATGAGTCACCATTTCATCCCGAAAAAATTACTGTTTGGTGCGGTTTAAGGGGAGGCGGTGTTATTGGGCTGTACTTCTTCCGTGATGATCAAGACCGGCACATTAATGGGAATCGCTACCGCTCAATGATAACCGAATATTTTTGGCCCGAAAATAATGATATGGACTTGAACAATATGTGGTTCTAACGGCGCCACAAGCCACACAGTGAATGTCACAATCAGACTTGCAACATCTTTTAACATAAAGTTTTGAAAATATTTACCGCGTTTTAGTCTTGGAAATTGCGGGGGCATTAAGACTTTGGCACCATCCGTATTTAGCCGATATTTTATATTAGTTCTTTGTGACTTTTCTATGAAATTATTGTTATTACATTTAAAGAAATAAATAAATTTTTAAATTAAACATTTCAAGCAAATCGTTTTTGACAAACATTCGACCGGTATTGCTCGTCACTGCATGTTCCTCAATATGCCATTTGTAAAAAATCTAAAATTTGCGCAATCAACAAAAAAGCGCAGATCTATAAACTTTGAGTAAGTTGCACATATAAGTAGTACATATTACAGCGACATTAAATTTATTCATAACGCGCGAGTTATAGTCGAGTCAAAATAGACATTCCAGTTTACATCAATTCCCAACAAGCTGAATTTTTGTGCAGGCCTTGGATCCGTCATTACAAATGACATGTCGCAAGTCTCCATCGATCCCACTTGTGCGTTGCTTTTTATTCGAGGTCAAAGGTCACAAATTTTCGTTTTTCGCCTTAACTCTTGAAAAATGTGAGCTACCGAAAAATGGTTCAAACAAAATATGTATTTATATCGTAAAATTGTCTACAAAAAGATTCGGACTTTAGCCCTCAGGAAGGTCGTATTTTCGAAAATATGCACACACTTCCACACCACCTCTGAGGTAGTGCACGGCGCTTTTTTTTACGTGGCTTCAATTCTATTACCATACTTTAACTTGAGTTTTGACTTAATTCCTCTATTATCGATTGATGGTTCTTTGCAAATATCTTTCAATTCTTGCATTGAAAATTGACAGTCATCAATAGGTGCAAACATTTCTTCCATTGCTGAAGTAATGGAATCACTTTCAGGACGACCGATTTTACTGCCTCTAATGGTTTTCAGAAACGAAGTGTAACGATCACTGTAGTACTTAGCCTCCACCTCAAGGGTTGAAACTTGAGACACTCTTCGTCGAAGATGGTGAGCTTTTTTCATTTCAGCCGTTTTATCTGCTTCATTGCCACAGAACAGACAGTATTTCTTGAAACAAAAAGACGATTCATCACCTCGTGCTCTAGTACGAGAAGGACTAATCCAAGATGTGGTAACTATCTCCGCCTCACGCTATCTTTTAGCTGCAGCGATGCTGCTCTTCTGGGTGTATGTTTTACGGCACTGCTTATGTATCGTTACAGATGTTTTGTCTTTCAAATATTCATCGATCCCATCACCCCTTTCAGTACTTGAATCCATTAAAGTCTTTAGCCCACGTTCAACAACCACAATTTCACTTTCAGTCAAAGATTCATTGCAATTAAAGCAAACTTCTGACATTTTTACAAAATTTTGTAACGGCACGGTTAAAAAAGAGAATAAAATTCACAAACACGTCTATTCACTACGAAAGACCGTTCAAACCTGACTGCATTTACTAAAGCTATGTTATTCGGGAAAAACAGGTATACGCTGGTTTCGACCCGAAAAATTGAGAGTCGCAGGCAGATGTTTCTAAAAGCCAACCGCCCAATAGATTTAGGGACGGACGATGACTCACTGGTTAACCCGATGATGCATACTGGCCACGTATGAGTGCATATTCGTATTTTGTATGTTTAAGATAGCCATAATTCGAGAACAGTGCACCGCGGAAGAAAAAGTCTTTTTTGTATACAATTTTACGATCTACAAATTTTGTTTGACCTTTTTTCGGTAACTCTCATTGTTTCAAAAATTTGTGACCTTTGACCTCGAATAAAAAACAACGCACAAGCGGGATAGAAGGGGACTTTTGACATTTCATTTGTAATGACGGACCCAAGGCTGCACAAAAATGCAGCTTGTTGGAAATTAATGCAAACTTGAGTCATGATTTAGCCTATTTTGAATGGACTATTAAGGAAAGTTTCATTAAACAGAAATAACCAAAACATCTCTTGTTTATGATAAACCACGCATAAACAAATGGTGATAAGCAATGGTATGAATAGAAATTGTATCACACATAACGAGTGTTATCACCTACACGCTATCCTCTCGGGACTGTTTGTAATGACAAGCAATCGACCGTAGATAGTGTGTCTATCTTCAAATAGCATAGCATACAGCAAATAGAAACTAGTACCATAAAGTAGTATAAATAGCACTAAAATATAAAAATGTAGTCAGTCTTAGTTTTTGTATTAATAAAAGAACTTGCCCTTACGGTGCAAAAGTTGTAATAACTTAATGCAATCGTAATTAACTGGGAGCTCAATCGGGATAGCAAATAGAGTCAGTAGACATCCTTAAAAAGACAGGAACTCCGCGATTCTAAAGAAGGATAAAATTAAAATACCACGGAAAGTTGGACTTCCAATACAAAGTGCTTGAAAAAATTAGCATACGATTCAAAGCACATCCTGAAAAAGCGAACAGCGCCGAATCCAACAACAATGAAAATACAGTAATCTAAGAAAGAAGATTACTTGTTTCTTCTTCTTAATTGGCGTAGAAACCGCTTAAGCGATTATAGCCGAGTTAACAACAGCGCGCCAGTCGTTTCTTCTTCTCGCTACGTGGCGCCAATTGGATATTCCAAGCGAAGCCAGGTCCTTCTCCACTTGGTCCTTCCAACGGGAGTGGAGGTCTTCCTCTTCCTCTGCTTCCCCCGGCGGGTACTGCGTCGAATATTTTCAGAGCTGGAGTGTTTTCGTCCATCCGGACAACATGACCTAGCCAGCGTAGCCGCTGTCTTTTAATTCGCTGAACTATGTCAATGTCGTCGTATATCTCGTACAGCTCATCGTTCCATCGAATGCGGTATTCACCGTGGCTAACGCGCAAAGGACCATAAATCTTTCGCAGAACTTTTCTCTCGAAAACTCGCAACGTCGACTCATCCGTTGTTGACATCGTCCAAGACTCTGCACCATATAGCAGGACGGGAATTATGAGTGACTTATAGAGTTTGGTTTTTGTTTGTCGGGAGAGGACTTTGCTTCTCAATTGCCTACTCAGTCCGAAGTAGCACCTGTTGGCAAGAGTTATCCTGCGTTGGATTTCTAGGCTGACATTGTTGGTGGTGTTTACGCTGGTTCCAAGATAGACGAAATTATCTACGACTTCAAAGTTATGACTGTCAACAGTGACGTGAGTGCCAAGTCGCGAATGCGACGACTGTTTGTTTGATGACAGGAGATATTTCGTCTTGCCCTCGTTCACTGCCAGACCCATTTTCTGTGCTTCCTTGTCCAGCCTGGAGAAAGCAGAACTAACGGCGCGGGTGTTGAGGCCGATGATATCAATATCATCGGCATACGCCAACAGCTGTACACTCTTATAGATAGAAGATGGTACCTTCTCTATTTAGTTCTGCGGCTCGAACTATTTTCTCCAAAAGCAGGTTGAAAAAGTCGCACGATAGGGAATCGCCTTGTCTGAAACCTCGTTTGGTATCGAACGGCTCGGAGAGGTCCTTCCCGATCCTGACGGAAACTTTTGGTGTTACTCAACGTCAGCTTTTGGTGCCGTATTAGTTTTGCGGGGATACCAAATTCAGACATAGCGGCATAAAGGCAGCTCCTTTTCGTGCTGTCGAAAGCAGCTTTGAAATCGACGAAGAGGTGGTGTGTGTCGATTCTCCTTTCACGGGTCTTTTCCAAGATTTGGCGCATGGTGAATATCTGGTCGGTTGTTGATTTGCCAGGTCTGAAGCCACACTGATAAGGTCCAATCAGTTTGTTGACGGTGGGCTTTAATCTTTCACACAATACGCTTGATAGAACCTTATATGCGATGTTGAGGAGGCTAATCCCACGGTAGTTGGCGCAGATTGTGGGGTCTCCTTTTTTATGGATTGGGCATAGCACACTTAAATTCCAATCGTTGGGCATGCTCTCGTCCGACCATATTTTACAAAGAAGCTGATGCATGCACCTTATCAGTTCTTCGCCGCCGTGTTTGAATAGCTCGGCCGGCAATCCATCGGCCCCTGCCGCTTTGTTGTTCTTCAGGCGGGCAATTGCTATTCGAACTTCTTCATGGTCGGGTAATGGAACGTCTGCTCCATCGTCATCGATTGGGGAATCGGGTTCTCCTTCTCCTGGTGTTGTGCGTTCACTGCTATTCAGCAGGCTGGAGAAGTGTTCCCTCCATAATTTAAGTATGCTCTGGGCATCAGTGACTAGATCACCTTTGGGGGTTCTACAGGAATACGCTCCGGTCTTGAAACCTTCCGTAAGCCGCCGCATTTTTTCGTAGAATTTTCGAGCATTACCCCTGTAGGCCAGCTTATCAAGCTCTTCGTACTCACGCATTTCAGCCTCTTTCTTCTTCTGTCTACAAATGCGTCTCGCTTCCCTCTTCAACTCTCGGTATCTATCCCATCCCGCACGTGTAGTGGTCGATCGTAACGTTGCGAGGTAGGCAGCCTGTTTTCTCTCCGCTGCGACACGGCACTCCTCGTCGTACCAGCTGTTCTTTTGCACTTTCCGAAAACCAATAGTTTCGGTTGCAGCTGTACGTAAGGAGTTTGAAATGCCGTCCCACAGTTCCCTTATACCGAGTTGTTGACGAGTGCTCTCAGAGAGCAGGAGTGCAAGCCGAGTAGAAAATCGTTCGGCTGTCTGTTGTGATTGCAGCTTCTCGACGTCGAACCTTCCTTGTGTTTGGTGGCGCGTTTTTTGCTGCACAGAGGCGGGTGCGAATCTTAGCTGCAACAAGATAGTGGTCCGAGTCGATGTTAGGACCTCGGAGCGCACGCACATCTAAAACACTGGAGACGTGTCTTCCGTCTATCACAACATGATCGATCTGGTTGGTAGTTTTTCGATCCGGAGACAGCCAGGTAGCTTGATGAATCTTCTTATGCTGGAATCTAGTACTACAGATAACCATATTTCGGGCCCCGGCGAAGTCAATCAGCCTCAACCCATTTGGGGATGTTTCGTCGTGGAGGCTGAATTTACCGACGGTAGTGCCAAATATACCTTCTTTGCCCACCCCGGCGTTGAAGTCGCCAAGCACGATTTTGACATCGTGGCGGGGGCAGCTCTCATAAGCGCGCTCCAAGCGCTCATAGAAGGCATCTTTGGTCACATCGTCCTTCTCTTCCGTCGGGGCGTGGGCGCAAATCAGCGATATGTTGAAGAACCTCGCTTTGATGCGGATTGTGGCTAGACGTTCATTCACCGCAGTGAATGATAGTACTCGGCGACGGAGTCTCTCTCCCACCACGAATCCTACACCAAACTTGCGCTCCTTTATATGGCCACTGTAGTAAATGTCACAAGGACCTACTCGTCTCTGTCCTTGTCCCGTCCATCGCATTTCTTGGACGGCGGTGATGTCAGCCTTTGTCTTTACGAGGACATCAACCAGCTGGGCAGCGGCACCTTCCCAATTAAGGGACCGGACATTCCAGGTGCATGCCCTCAATTCGTAGTCCTTATTTCGTTTGCCATGGTTGTCATCAAAAGGGGGGTCTCTCATCCGAGGCTGGTTGTAGCTCTTCACTGGGGGTGTTTTTTACGTGGCGGGTCCCAAACCCAGCGCACAACCCTTGTAGGGAATGTTTCGCTTTCTCACTTTAGCTCGCCTTCGAACGGATGTTCTTAGGCTACCCAGAGGATACTTGGTCAAAGACCGGAAGTAGTGAGCTGCTTGAGCCATGTGTAAAAGAATCGTTTCTGGCCACTCCCAAGTGAATGGCGATCAGAGAACTTTCCTCACTTGCGTGAACTTCTACACATGACTCCATCCTTTTACTTGTTTACGCCTCGATTAAACAGCAAGAAAGCATCCTTTGATGACAACAAAAAAATTAAAACTAAGCTATTAAGATGACTGAAGCAGCAACACTCATTGATGTCCTTACGGCTCAATTCAATTCGTTAAAAACCGACTTCAATGCCTTAAGGACACAATCACAGTTTACGATGGCCACGGTACCAACCATGCCTGCTCTAAAACCACAAATCACGGAGGCAAGCCAAGTGTGGACACAGATGGAGAAAAAAACGAATTTATATACCGCCCTGACTATGTATTACAATTGTGTATGCATAATCAGAGTACAAATAGCAGGAGCCGCTTCTAAAGTTCTATCAGTTAACGGAACTCAACTTAATTTCTATGCTATAATCAACCGCTTGGATTATACTTATATGGATAAACGACCACTACATGTTCTCAAAGAAATAATAATGAAGAAAAAGGAAGGAAGTAAAACTCTCACCGAATTCTACGTACATACATCAAGTCTTACTATTGATTCAACAAAAATAGAAACAATGGAAGAGAATATGCGAGCTGGAAGATTATCAGACGTGAATGATAACGCCATCCGTACATTTATTATGGGACTCCGGGGCAAATACACCAGAAGTACACTTTATTCAAACAAACCAAAGAGCCTTGGTGAAGCATATGCGATTGCTTGCACCATCTACCATGACAATCAGGATCTACACTTCGAGAGCACTGTTCCGCGTCGACATGATTCGAGATATGAAGGTCAGACCACCTTCTATCACCAAAGGAACGATCGTCAAGTGAGTCCAGCATATCGCGTTAATCCTCAATGGCAAACAACGTATGAAGAGAAAAAGAAACATAATTCTGGTAGCTACATCCAGCGAAATGGCCAACAGCAATCAAACCCTATACCTGGAATGGAATTGGACTTTTCACACCAATACGTGAAGCAAACACATCAAAACTCACCAAGAAATCTTCCTCACCAACAAAATCCATTTACAAGAGAGAGAAACGCATCATCCCAAAACTTTAACCACCATAAAGTACAGCGTATCAATCAAACTGAACAAGCTGACATAGAATCTGTGAACATCTCCAACTACGAAGAAAATTTTGCATCTGGCAGTACTTTTTTAGGCAAATAAATGGGTTGCCATGCATCCAGACGAAATGCGGACTAACAGGCACACCCGTGACTTTACTAGTGGACACTGGATCCACAAATAACTACATTGGTAAAAACTGTAAGTCAGTATCAATAAAACCATTTAGAACAAAAACTGTACATGGCTATTCTATGAATTCGACATGATCTTAGGTGAACAAGGTCCCAGATTAATTAAAGGAGATATTAACCTCTTTGATTATAGTTTAAAGTACCAGAAGAAAGTAGCAGGAAAAAGGTACCTATAGTTAATTATACTGTAGAAAATGCCAAGTATGAGGAGGAAATTAAGGAAGTAATGAAAACAAATGAAAATATTAGTGACAGCCTAACCTTCACTACCATTATCCAAGCTACGATTAGGACGCAAACAGAAGATCCTATTTGGATAAGGCAATACCCTTACCCCGTGGCAGACCATGATTTCGTCAATAAAGAAATAGATAGGCTTTTAGAAAATGGAATAATTCAGCCGAGTAAAAGTCCGTACAATTCCCCTATTTGGACTGTTTCAAAGAAAGGATTAGACGAAAATGGTAGACCTAAACGGAGAATGGGGGTCTTCTACCAAAAACTTAACGCGCATACTACAAACGAGTGCTACCCTATACCTGATATTGATATAACAGTTCAAAATTTAGGTAAATCTAAAGTTTTCTCGACCACTGAATTAGAATCAGGATTCCATCAAATTTTAATAAAGGAAACCGATCGCGAAAAAACTGCATTTGCAGTGAATGGTGCAAAGAATGAGTTTGTTAGGATGCCGTTTGGACCTAAGAACGCGCCCTCAATCTTTCAACGTAGACGATATTTTGCGACAATATATCGGTAAATTTGCTTACGTTTATATAGACGATGTTTTAATATTTTCTTCTACGCCTGAAGAACACATAGAACATATTCGAACTATAGGAAAATTGTAAAAAACTTCGCACAAATCACTAAACCACTAACTATAAACCTACGAGGTGACTCCGGAATGATTTCAAAAAATCAAAGTGCGCCAGTAGAAGTAAAGCTCGATGAAGCGGAAATTGCTGCCATAGAAAAAATAAAAGATGCTCCGCTGGAACAGATAGAACTTTATCAGGCTGACTTTACCAAACCATTTGAATTAACTACCGATGCCAGTAACCAACCAATTGGAGCAGTTTTTTTACCAATTTCGCCAACCTATTGCTTTTATTTCTCGAACGGTAACCGACACTGAAAAATCTTACAGCACAAATGGAAAAGAACTTCTTGCAATCGTGTGGGCGCTACAGAAGCACCCCATTTTTTATACGGCATCACTTTTTTAACCATTTATACTGACCACCAATCACTCATTTATTCTATTTCGGAAAAATACCCGAATACTTAACTAAAAAGGTGGAAGAATTTTATTGAGAAATTTAGTCCCAAACTTGTCTACAAAGCTGGTCACCAAAATGTAGTAGCTGACGCACTCTCCCGTCAACAAATAAACAATACAACAGATTGTTCAAAAATCATTCAAAAATCAAATAATGCCTATTTTAGACCCCACAAAAGAGGCAATTGACTCCAAAACCACTTTTCAAGATAGGACCTTTGTGATGGCACCAAAATTGCTAATTGACATTACCAACCAAACTGAACAATTAGAATTAGCAGATATTTGTATGTACATATATAAGCTCTACCGACAAATCTTCGAAGTATTGCTATCTCTGAAAAATTTATACCAAAGCAAACTGTCACGGACATATAGAAGAAATACTTACACAAGTGTATCCAAATGCAAAACATTTAATGACTGATTACGAAAATGTATTTATCAGCAACATGGCAAGACCGTTTATACTCGACTACAAAGATATGTATACAACATACTGCCACACCATTAAATCACTCGACAACTAACGCTCAAGTAGAACGGTTGCACAGTGAAAATAATACAACTCCATGTGAAGAACTTTTTAACGCCATCCGACAGTATAATTCTACATTCACCTTCTACAGGATTCAAACCTAAAGTAGTTTTCTTTAATCGCGAAAAGTATCCAGAGATTAAAGAAACCCTTCAGAACTATACCACAACAAAGCACGAAGAAACATGAATATATTCATCATAATATATTCCAAAACAGATCGTAGGGATAAAATTGCTAAACGATATAATCAGCACAAAGTTAAAGAAGATCGCGGGACACGATCCTTACAGCGAGAGGGAAAATTATTCACAAAGACAGCATCCGCAAGTAAGCCACACAATGCGATCCGGCACGGTATTTGAAAAATCTTAAGCGTTTTTAAGATTAAAATTAAACACGTTGGACTCACTGAGATGCGCAACTAAGAGCTAATTGCCTGTGCTAAATTCGAGTTTAAAAAATTCCGATTAAAATTGAAAAACGTCCGTTCGCGGGTATAGTCTTTAATACAATGGCCTTCTTTATTTCAACAGTTCATTAGTTAGCCTAAATCTTAACCTAACGGCTTAGACTAGAGGAAAGTATGTATAAAAAAAGGGGTAAGTATGTAGTTCTAATTCGAATCAGCATCTTAAGTTCATTGTAATAGATTATTCTAATACATAGGTAGTAGATGATGGTTATGGTTACACTTGTATATTACAAAAATTGTAAGTATTTTACATGATGTAAAACATTTTATAATGTATACAAATATTTTAACAAATTTATTTCTTAAAAAATATTTTTTGATTTATAAAGTCGCATGACGCAACACCGGTCACCTTGACAGGATCATAATCCTTCAACTTCGACAGGCAGCAGGGCGAGCTTGTGAATAGGGCGCTTAATGGTGCCTTGGTTGCGTCTGCCACTCGCACCTTTCCGTCTCGTCCTTCTGCGGTTGCGGCGATTCGTCCTAGTGCCCACTGCCGTCGTGTCGTTGGTATCCTGGCTCAACGGTGTGAGGGGCCGCGAGTTGAGGATGGCCTCCACTTCGGCCAGCAGTGTTCCTGGCTCTTCGGCGGTGAGCAGCACAGTGCCCATTGCGCGCACGGCGAGGTGTTTGGCGGACTTCACTGCCGCCTCCCATAACCCGCCGAAGTGCGGCGCCCTCGGTGGTATAAAGGCGAATTTGAACCCTTCTTCGGCAGCGAATTCCATTACTTCCGGGGACTGGGACAGAATCGCGCAACTTGCGATCGGCGCCGACGAAGTTCGTTGCTTTGTCGCTGTATATCGTCTGTGGCATCCCACGGCGACCAATGAACCTTTTTAGGGCGAGAATAAAGAAATTAGTTGATAAGTCAGAAACTAATTCTAAGTGTACTGCTTTAGACGTGAAACAAACGAAAACTGCGATATAGGTTTTTACGGGTGGTCGACCGCGTATTTTCAATGTAGTATAAATTGGACCACAAAAATCTACGCCACATATAAGGAAGGGTCGTAGCGCTCGAAGTCTTTCAACAGGCAAGTTTCCCATTATTTGGGTTTGCAACTTCGGCTTATAATGAAAGCAGTTTGTACAGTTCCTCACGGTTCTACTTCATGCCTCTTTTGCATTAATCACCCAAATGCGTTCTCGAAGGAGCGCAACCAACGCTTTTGCCCCTGTCCTGGTGATTTCGAAAGTGCAGGAACCGTAAATAACTGATAACGAAGTGCGAATTCTTATTTAGTAGTAATGGGAATTTGGCATCGTATGGGAGAGGTGCATTTAAAAGGCGACCTCCTACTCGGATTAATTTGAATGAAAGCGACATTTCCGAGTACTCATGCAAAAACGGATTGAGTTTTTGCAAGTTTGCGGGTAGCGTGGTGCCTTTTGTCAGTTTTTGGATTTCATTCGCAAATTCCGAATGTTGAATCACCTGAGCAGTTTTCAAAAAACTCAAGTGTAATTCGTCAGATGTCAGGTCCCTTCAATCCGTAGACATTTTTGGTCGTCTAATCCACCGTAATACATAGGCAACTACACGAAGCAATTTTTGATGAGAAGAGAATTTTTCGATAAGGTTCAATAGTGAGTTCTCTTTCACATTTATGGCTAGTGTGAACGTATTTTTCTTCTTCTCTAATGCTTAAGAGTTTGTAATGAAGATGGATGCGTCTTTACCCAATGCAATACGATTTCAGAGTCTGTTCAAAATATAATTTTTTCAAATTATCGATTCAACATTTGCGCAATTCGTGACCATAATTTGGCTAGAAAATGTGCTGCCGAGAGCTCGAGACGCGGAAGAGACTTGGTCTTCAACGGAGCCACTCTAGCAGATTGGCTTCGTGTGTATATGCAGCATCCATACGCTCTTATTGAAGCGTCGGAGAAACCATGTATTTGGCAGATAGCACTCGACTCTAGATTTACGTATGGAGGAATGCTAATTGATGACAGCTGCAGTAGGTTGCCTTTGAAATTCTGCTAGCTAGTATTAAGGCGCAATGGAATCGACTTATCCCAAACTGGTTTTTGGATCCAAAGGTCTTGCAATAAGATTTTTGCTTTGGAAACTAGTGGGGCTAATAATCCAAGAGGATCGAAAAGGCGAGCAGAGACTGATAGTATGTTTCGTTTAGTAGCTCACAGATCATGAAAATTGGCATCCAAAACAAATCGAAACAAATCCTCTTTCGGCAACCAATGGATTTCTAGTGTTTTAGTTGAGTTTTTGTCATTGAAGCTTAATGACTTTTCAGTACAATTAATATCGAAAAATTTAGAGTGGTTAGAAAACCACTTTGTTAAGGTGAATCCGGCCGAGTTTAATATTTTAATTACTTCACTTCTTATAAGATCTAGAGACTCAAAGTTTTCAGACCCTGTCAATAAGTCATCGACATAAAAGTCTCTTTTAATGGCCAATGAACCGAGTGGGTATTTAGTTGTATTAGCATCGCTGAGCATTTGCAAACACCGTGTTGCGAGAAATGGAGCAGGCGCAGTGCCGTATGTTACGGTGTTACGACGAAAATTTTGAATCTACTCTGAAGGATGCTCTCTCCACACAATGAGCTGACAGTTTCTGTCTTCTTCATGTATGATTATTTGGCGGTACATTATAGCAATGTCTGCCGTTAAAGCGTATTTATGTAAACGAAAACGAAGAAGAGTTGAGTACAATTCTTCTCGGATGGTTGGGCCTACCATCAAAAGTTCATTTAATGAAATTTGAGAAGAAGTACGACTCGACGCATCAAAGACAACTCGTAATTTTATTGTTGTGCTTTCGGGCCTTGAAACACACTGATGCGGAATGAAATAGTGTGGTCCACTCGGGATCTTATTATTTGTTGGACTCATGTGACCCAGCGCTTTATACTCATTCATGAAGTCCAGATACAATTTACGAAGTTCTGGATCTTTCAATGTTTTCCTCTCCAGGGCCTGAAATCGCCGAACTGCGATTTAATAGGAGTGACCGAGTAATTTACGGTCAGCCTTAAAGGGCATTCTGACTTGAAGCCTTCCTGAAGGTAATACTTCAGTTGTATTGACGAAAAATTGTTCACACCCATTTTGCTCAGGTGTGAGTTTGTTGCCACTTGTTTCTGAAGGAAGTTCCTCTAGAGCCCAGAATTTGTGGACTACTGAATCTATTGACGTTAAGTCTTCTTCAGTTTGGCATAATGTGCTATTTACTTCGGGAGGAGGACTAAGACTGCTGACATATTTGCCAGAAACAATCCATCCCAAAAGAGTTTTCTGTAGCGTTGGTTGATTGGGGCCACTTTTAATTTGACCAACCGCTAACAAATCGAAAAAGGTTTCTGCTCCTAATAACATATCGATCTTTTGAGATTTTTGGAACTCTGGATCCGCCAATTTAATATTGTGCGTAATTTTCCAACCATTAATATTAATGGTATGGTCTGGATGATTAGCCGAAATACATCGCATAATCCAGAATTCCGCCGAAAATTCATAATTGTTTACGCGCGACTTAACAAATGCGCTTAATTTGGCCCTGACTTTTGTACTTGAGTTTCCAATCCCTATAATATTTAATGTCCTGTTTTGGCGTCGAATCCGCAGTTTTTGGGCCAAATCTTCCGTCATGAAGTTGGCTTGACTTCCTGAGTCAAGCAAGGCTCTTGCGGGCAGGTACTCTCCACAGCTTGATCTCACCAGAATAACTGCTGTTGCCAACATTACCCGATCAGGCACACTTATTGTATGCATTGCGTGTGTAGTTGTTGTTGGTTGTGGATGAGGTTCAGAAGCGAAGGATACAGGATACTGGTGCAAGTAATGTGTGGTGGGATGGTGGGACCGATTACACACGCGACATCGATCCGCTCTGCATTTGGATACCGTATGTCCCTTACGCAAACAATTTATGCATAAGGGCACCGATTTGACAAACTCAAATCTCTGTTGAACAGAGAGAGTTTTAAAAGTGGGGCAAGCTGTTAAGTAGTGGTCCTTCGATTTATACTGCTGGCATGTTGACTGCTTTGTATTCGCTGCAACTAAAGCGGACTTCGTTCCATTCATGTGAGGCTGTTTCACGTGGTTCGCGCTGGCTGCTGCTATGGGTCTCGTCCTCGAAGATGATGCGCCTTCAGCTGATAGGTGCTGGTACCGTCTATTTAAGGTGGCTTCACAATCCTTCCACAATGGTAACTTGTCGTAATCCAGCTGTTCTTCCCACTTTGATCGGGTGGCAGAGTCAACTTTTGTCATGACTATGTGAATAATTATCGCATTTGTGATTTGTTTCTCATCGCCCAGCGATAGCAATGAGTCATATACAGCCGACACTTCATCAATCATCGCGCGCAATGAAGGGGCTGAAGGCTTAGGGATAGTTGGCAGCTCAGAAAGTTTTGAAATCGTATTAAAAAAAATCAAACATTTATTGTCGTAAACCTTTTTGAGACTTGCCAACGCCTTCGGATAATTTTCATCCGACATTTGAAACACCTTTACCGTGCCCAAAGCCTCCCCAGATAGACAATTAACCAGATGGTTAAATTTTTCAATATCTGGGATGTTTGGACCATTGTGAACCAAACTCTCAAACAAACTCATGAAATTTTTAAATTCCGAATATTCTCCCTTGAATTTCGGCAAATTCATTTTTGGGAGCCTTGAGCTGTGAGATGTTACGAATGATGTTTCAGCAATAGATGTTCTATTTTTGGCCAAAATTGTTTTAATTATGGATCTTGTTTCTACAATTATATCCTCTAACTCCCCTCGGGCCATGTCGTCTTCATCAATTTCTTCAATTTTAGATTGACATTTCATCAATTTCTCACTATGTGAGTTTAGTATATCAAGACGACATTCCAATTCGATTGGATCTAATGACATAGTCTTTTCTAGAAGACCCATTTTTATGCGTAAAATGCTACTTTTCGCCACCGTCCTTTGACGCTTTAATGACTTTAAGTCGATCAACTCCTTACTTGGAGAAAGGTTGGCGATAGTTGGCTTTGGTTTGCTCATTTTGCTTATTTAAATTAAATTTCCGGAACCAAAACTATACAGGTTGGCAACAGATATATTAAGAATCGATAACGAAAACGAAAAATATATGTATAGCGATTCCCAAATACACGAAAGACAGACCAATAGCAATAAAGGTTGGCAACAAATATATTTGGAATCGGTTACGAAAACGAGAAAAAATTATATCGATTCCTAAGTATACGAAAGCCAAACCTATGAAGTATGCAGAATGAGCAATAGCACAGTTTAACGTTCTTGAAATTTTTTTTTTCGAGAAAATTTTCCAAAGAACCGGATTGTAAAACTTGATTTCGTTTAAAATTAAAATTTTTTTTGTCTGTAATATATAAAATATCGCACCTTAATGTTCAATTAATAACGCTACCGCAAATCCCACGATCCCCCTTTCACTTATGTAGATGCATAGATGCATAAATGCATATGTACATATGTATGTATGTATATATACGTATGTGAATATTAAAATATGAGAAATATATGCAATATGAAAATATCAGCGTTTGAAAAACTACGCTACTCTCGTAGCATTTCATTTTACTCTTGCTACCGCTCTCACTTTGTCGGAAGCCACAGCATAGCCTTAGCATAAAAATGTAAAGTATGTGCTCTACTCTGCTCCGAGTTTTGTTAGGTAAAAAACTATAGCTGGAGCGGGAGCAAAAAATTAAATTCTGCGCTATGCTCTGGCGTAGCGGTAGCAAAAAATTGGGAGCGGTAGCACAGCAGAGCTAATGAAAATTTTCATGTGCTACAGCTACCGCATGTGTTTGTTGTTTTTTTTTTCTTTTTTGCTATTTTCTGCCATTTACAAGTATGGTACAAGTTGGTATATAAAAGAAGGTCGTTTATAACTCAAGAATGGCTGAACCGATTTGAAGAAGCAGGGTAAGGACATAGGATACATTTTATCTCTTTATGCTAAAATTCAATACAACTCATAAATACAAAAATTATATTTCAAATCATAAGCATTTGTTCAAAATTTATGTAAGAATCATTTGAAAATTTTAGTAATTCAAAAATAGAAAGAAATAAGTAAAAATTTTCATATCCAAACATGCTTAGTATATGGGTTATACTGATTTTGCTCCTTAACCAGGTAGTTTTCTTTTAAGACGAACCCGTCCGATATATTTAATATCACAACAAAAAATGGCATTGAAATTTTCATCGTCAAGGCACTGCGGATACTTTGCTAGATTATTGGTCAAGGACGCAAATGCATTCATAACAAACCAAACGGGATATCTAACATAAAGATATAGCGGAATAATTGGAGTGTTGATAAAAAGGTTTATTATAATTTTAGATATACAGAAATCTTTTCGATTCTTTGCAATATACATTGAAGTGTGTATATGCGTACAATTTCAAACTGATTCTTCCTAAAAAATGATAAAATTACTAAATATTGGGAATGGTAGAATAGAACTGCAAATACGCAGTGCAATGGATTAAAACTGGTACTGGTAATCAGTAGATGAATATTAACCACGTGTATTCCAAAAGATAAAGGCGAGGTATCTAAACCTGATTTTTCCACGAAATTCGCATTTTTTTGTATAACAGCGTCTAAAGTCAAAGCGATGCCATAAAATACCTCTGATCTGTAGGAATTTAAAGATAAAAAACCAAGATTGTAGTGTATTTTCTTTGAAAATTTTTACATGCCTCGGTCCAGTTCTTAATGTTAATATGCAGGGCTAAAATTTTCAGGGAATTTTTTTTTTGTGGTATTTCCAATGAAATTTCGTGACGGGACCGAACAAAATTAATAATTAAAAAAAATAAAAACACCCTAATGTACATAAAAAGGGGGAAAGTATATGTAGTTAAAATTAATTTCGAAATTTCATAGTAATTGAGTATTGTAATACATTTGGAATAGATGATGTTCTTGGTAATATAAAAATGGTAAATATTTTACATAATAAAAAAATTTTATAATTTATTCAATTATTATCTTATTCACTTTATTAATATATTTCTTAAAATATTTGATTTACATTTTTTTGTTTGAATTATTCAATTAATTCAAATATTATGACAGAAAATAGCAAAAAAGAAAAAAAAACGACAAACACATGCGGAAACTGTAGCACATGAAAATTTTCATTAGCTCTGCTGTGCTACCGCTCCCAATTTTTTGCTACCGCTACGCCAGAGCATAGCGCAGAATTTAATTTTTTGCTCCCGCTCCAGCTATAGTTTTTTACCTAACAAAACTCGGAGCAGAGTAGAGCACATACTTTACATTGTTATGCTAAGGCTATGCTGTGGCTCCCGACAAAGTGAGAGCGGTGGCGATAGCATAGCAATAATTTTAGAAATTTTGCTGCTACGGAGTAGTAAATGAGAACCGTGGAAAATATACATACGTATGTGAAAAATTGTGAAAAGAGGGAGAGCCAAAAACTGAAAGTGTGCACTTGCTCCTTTTTTTTTACTTTTCGTTTTTCTCTTTACTCGCATCACTTTCAGTGATTCGCACTCGTTACCTGTTGTGAATGCATAGGCGGTTTGCCTGCGTTCACTTCCCTTTTGCAGAGAATGCAGTTACAGCTCATTCCCATGGAGCAGAGAATCCGGCAACGGTGTTAACGTTGACTTGGCAGCGGCGAGAATCGGTGTTGACGCAGCAGCAGAGGGACGATGGTGTTGACGCAAGCCCGTTCGGTACCGACGTGATGTTACCCCAAATAGCTGTTTAACGTTTTAACGGCCAAAGTTTTCGGTTTTTAGTTTTACGGCACTTTTCTTTTAACGGGTTTGTACCTCTTTTCCGGCACTTTTAGCGGCACTCGCGACACTCTTTTTATTTTGTTTAGGAACGGCACTTTATGTTTTTGGCGGTAGTTTTTAATAAATCTGCTTTACCGCAACTAATCTCATGCACTAACTGTGCAACCACCTTTAGCAGAAAAATATAAATGCATTTATTTTAACACTGCTTATATTTTGACACTCCACTGTACTTGCAAAAATATGTCTGTTTAACCTAATTCACCACCTTTTGGTTTTGCTTCTTTCCTTTTCTTTCCTTGTGTTTGCGCACTATTGGACTGGTGAATTTTACCACACGTATCTCATGTACATATGCATGTATTATATTTTCACCACACACTTCACAAAATGTTTCTCTCAATCTTTTTTTCAATTTTTAGTTTAGGTTAATTTGTATTTTATTTTCTTTATATTTGATTTTACCACTTCGTTTTTATTCACTTGAGTGTATGTCGCATGTGTACACTCCGCAATTATTTTATATATGTATGTATATACAAGTGATATATTTTTCACAAACCACTGCTATTTTTAATGTAACATTTTTTGAATTTTTATATATAAGTTATGAATTTACTTGTCAAAAGTAAGAAAAAAAATCTATTTTTCCGGTCTACGACCTTTATTGTTCAACCGCTCGCTTAACTCTTAACTTAACAAATTTTATAATTCTTAACATAACTTAATGTGCCTGCAGTTCTGCTGACATCGATTCCCACATTCCGCTGGATTTCCAGGGAATCACGCCACACTGCGCTAGACGCATCGTCAGCACTTTTCGCGAGTAGAACGGATGCGCGTGTTTAAATGTTACTGTTGCTAACTAATATGTATGTACTTATGTATATCTATATAGATATATTTTATTTTTATTTTTAATGTCACTTTAATCACTTGCACTCGACCGCAACCGGAAGAAATGGAAAATGCTAAGGCAATTGTTCACCAGTTAGACATTAAATTACTACGCTAAGTATTACTTTGTTCGAAAATTACAGCCACACACTGAGTGCTCGGGCGCCATGAAAAATCTTAAGCGTTTTTAAGATTAAAATTAAACACGTTGGACTCACTGAGATGCGCAACTAAGAGCTAATTGCCTGTGCTAAATTCGAGTTTAAAAAATTCCGATTAAAATTGAAAAACGTCCGTTCGCGGGTATAGTCTTTAATACAATGGCCTTCTTTATTTCAACAGTTCATTAGTTAGCCTAAATCTTAACCTAACGGCTTAGACTAGAGGAAAGTATGTATAAAAAAAAGGGGTAAGTATGTAGTTCTAATTCGAATCAGCATCTTAAGTTCATTGTAAAGGATTATTCTAATACATAGGTAGTAGATGATGGTTATGGTTACACTTGTATATTACAAAAATTGTAAGTATTTTACATGATGTAAAACATTTTATAATGTATACAAATATTTTAACAAATTTATTTCTTAAAAAATATTTTTTGATTTATAAAGTCGCATGACGCAACACCGGCCACCTTGACAGGATCATAATCCTTCAACTTCGACAGGCAGCAGGGCGAGCTTGTGAATAGGGCGCTTAATGGTGCCTTGGTTGCGTCTGCCACTCGCACCTTTCCGTCTCGTCCTTCTACGGTTGCGGCGATTCGTCCTAGTGCCCACTGCCGTCGTGTCGTTGGTATCCTGGCTCAACGGTGTGAGGGGCCGCGAGTTGAGGATGGCCTCCACTTCGGCCAGCAGTGTTCCTGGCTCTTCGGCGGTGAGCAGCACAGTGCCCATTGCGCGCACGGCGAGGTGTTTGGCGGACTTCACTGCCGCCCCCATAATCCGCCGAAGTGCGGCGCCCTCGGTGGTATAAAGGCGAATTTGAACCCTTCTTCGGCAGCGAATTCCATTACTTCCGGGGACTGGGACAGAATCGCGCAACTTGCGATCGGCGCCGACGAAGTTCGTTGCTTTGTCGCTGTATATCGTCTGTGGCATCCCACGGCGACCAATGAACCTTTTTAGGGCGAGAATAAAGAAATTAGTTGATAAGTCAGAAACTAATTCTAAGTGTACTGCTTTAGACGTGAAACAAACGAAAACTGCGATATAGGTTTTTACGGGTGGTCGACCGCGTATTTTCAATGTAGTATAAATTGGACCACAAAAATCTACGCCACATATAAGGAAGGGTCGTAGCGCTCGAAGTCTTTCAACAGGCAAGTTTCCCATTATTTGGGTTTGCAACTTCGGCTTATAATGAAAGCAGTTTGTACAGTTTCTCACGGTTCTACTTCATGCCTCTTTTGCATTAATCACCCAAATGCGTTCTCGAAGGAGCGCAACCAACGCTTTTGCCCCTGTCCTGGTGATTTCGAAAGTGCAGGAACCGTAAATAACTGATAACGAAGTGCGAATTCTTATTTAGTAGTAATGGGAATTTGGCATCGTATGGGAGAGGTGCATTTAAAAGGCGACCTCCTACTCGGATTAATTTGAATGAAAGCGACATTTCCGAGTACTCATGCAAAAACGGATTAAGTTTTTGCAAGTTTGCGGGTAGCGTGGTGCCTTTTGTCAGTTTTTGGATTTCATTCGCAAATTCCGAATGTTGAATCACCTGAGCAGTTTTCAAAAAACTCAAGTGTAATTCGTCAGATGTCAGGTCCCTTCAATCCGTACACATTTTTGGTCGTCTAATCCACCGTAATACATAGGCAACTACACGAAGCAATTTTTGATGAGAAGAGAATTTTTCGATAAGGTTCAATAGTGAGTTCTCTTTCACATTTATGGCTAGTGTGAACGTATTTTTCTTCTTCTCTAATGCTTAAGAGTTTGTAATGAAGATGGATGCGTCTTTACCCAATGCAATACGATTTCAGAGTCTGTTCAAAATATAATTTTTTCAAATTATCGATTCAACATTGGTGCAATTCGTGACCATAATTTGGCTAGAAGATGTGCTGCCGAGAGCTCGAGACGCGGAAGAGACTTGGTCTTCAACGGAGCCACTCTAGCAGATTGGCTTCGTGTGTATATGCAGCATCCATACGCTCTTATTGAAGCGTCGGAGAAACCATGTATTTGGCAGATAGCACTCGACTCTAGATTTACGTATCGAGGAATGCTAATTGATGACAGCTGCAGTAGGTTGCCTTTGAAATTCTGCTAGCTAGTATTAAGGCGCAATGGAATCGACTTATCCCAAACTGGTTTTTGGATCCAAAGGTCTTGCAATAAGATTTTTGCTTTGGAAACTAGTGGGGCTAATAATCCAAGAGGATCGAAAAGGCGAGCAGAGACTGATAGTATGTTTCGTTTAGTAGCTCACAGATCATGAAAATTGGCATCCAAAACAAATCAGAAACAAATCCTCTTTCGGCAACCAATGGATTTCTAGTGTTTTAGTTGAGTTTTTGTCATTGAAGCTTAATGACTTTTCAGTACAATTAATATCGAAAAATTTAGAGTGGTTAGAAAACCACTTTGTTAAGGTGAATCCGGCCGAGTTTAATATTTTAATTACTTCACTTCTTATAAGATCTAGAGACTCAAAGTTTTCAGACCCTGTCAATAAGTCATCGACATAAAAGTCTCTTTTAATGGCCAATGAACCGAGTGGGTATTTAGTTGTATTAGCATCGCTGAGCATTTGCAAACACCGTGTTGCGAGAAATGGAGCAGGCGCGGTGCCGTATGTTACGGTGTTACGACGAAAATTTTGAATCTACTCTGAAGGATGCTCTCTCTCCACACAATGAGCTGACAGTTTCTGTCTTCTTCATGTATGATTATTTGGCGGTACATTATAGCAATGTCTGCCGTTAGCGTATTTATGTAAACGAAAACAGAAGAAGAGTTGAGTACAATTCTTCTCGGATGGTTGGGCCTACCATCAAAAGTTCATTTAATGAAATTTGAGAAGAAGTACGACTCGACGCATCAAAGACAACTCGTAATTTTATTGTTGTGCTTTCGGGCCTTGAAACACACTGATGCGGAATGAAATAGTGTGGTCCACTCGAAATCTTATTATTTGTTGGGCTCATGTGACCCAGCGCTTTATACTCATTCATGAAGTCCAGATACAATTTACGAAGTTCTGGATCTTTCAATGTTTTCCTCTCCAGGGCCTGAAATCGCCGAACTGCGATTTAATAGGAGTGACCGAGTAATTTACGGTCAGCCTTAAAGGGCATTCTGACTTGAAGCCTTCCTGAAGGTAATACTTCAGTTGTATTGACGAAAAATTGTTCACACCCATTTTGCTCAGGTGTGAGTTTGTTGCCACTTGTTTCTGAAGGAAGTTCCTCTAGAGCCCAGAATTTTTGGACTACTGAATCTATTGACGTTAAGTCTTCTTCAGTGGCATAATGTGCTATTTACTTCGGGAGGAGGACTAAGACTGCTGACATATTTGCCAGAAACAATCCATCCCAAAAGAGTTTTCTGTAGCGTTGGTTGATTGGGGCCACTTTTAATTTGACCAACCGCTAACAAATCGAAAAAGGTTTCTGCTCCTAATAACATATCGATCTTTTGAGATTTTTGGAACTCTGGATCCGCCAATTTAATATTGTGCGGAATTTTCCAACCATTAATATTAACGGTATGGTCTGGATGATTAGCCGAAATACATCGCATAATCCAGAATTCCGCCGGAAATTCATAATTGTTTACGCGCGACTTAACAAATGCGCTTAATTTGGCCCTGACTTTTGTACTTGAATTTCCAATCCCTATAATATTTAATGTCCTGTTTTGGCGTCGAATCCGCAGTTTTTGGGCCAAATCTTCCGTCATGAAGTTGGCTTGACTTCCTGAGTCAAGCAAGGCTCTTGCGGGCAGGTACTCTCCACAGCTTGATCTCACCAGAATAACTGCTGTTGCCAACATTACCCGATCAGGCACACTTATTGTATGCATTGCGTGTGTAGTTGTTGTTGGTTGTGGATGAGGTTCAGAAGCGAAGGATACAGGATACTGGTGCAAGTAATGTGTGGTGGGATGGTGGGACCGATTACACGCGACATCGATCCGCTCTGCATTTGGATACTGTATGTCCCTTACGCAAACAATTTATGCATAAGGGCACCGATTTGACAAACTCAAATCTCTGTTGAACAGAGAGAGTTTTAAAAGTGGGGCAAGCTGTTAAGTAGTGGTCCTTCGATTTATACTGCTGGCATGTTGGCTGCTTTGTATTCGTTGCAACTAAAGCAGACTTCGTTCCATTCATGTGAGGCTGCTTCACGTTGTTCGCGCTGGCTGCTGCTATGGGTCTCGTTCTCGAAGATAATGCGCCTTCAGCTGATAGCTGCTGGTACCGTCTATTTAAGGTGGCTTCACAATCCTTCCACAATGGTAACTTGTCGTAATCCAGCTGTTCTTCCCACTTTGATCGGGTGGCAGAGTCAACTTTTGTCATGACTATGTGAATAATTATCGCATTTGTGATTTGTTTCTCATCGCCCAGTCGTAAACCTTTTTGAGACTTGCCAACGCCTTCGGATAATTTTCATCCGACATTTGAAACACCTTTACCGTGCCCAAAGCCTCCCCAGATAGACAATTAACCAGATGGTTAAATTTTTCAATATCTGGGATGTTTGGACCATTGTGAACCAAACTCTCAAACAAACTCATGAAATTTTTAAATTCCGAATATTCTCCCTTGAATTTCGGCAAATTCATTTTTGGGAGCCTTGAGCTGTGAGATGTTACGAATGATGTTTCAGCAATAGATGTTCTATTTTTGGCCAAAATTGTTTTAATTATGGATTTTGTTTCTACAATTATGTCCTCTAACTCCCCTCGGGCCATGTCGTCTTCATCAATTTCTTCAATTTTAGATTGACATTTCCTCAATTTCTCACTATGTGAGTTATACTAAACTAAAGACGACATTCCAATTCGATTGGATCTAATGACATAGTCTTTTCTAGAAGACCCATTTTTATGCGTAAAATGCTACTTTTCGCCACCGTCCTTTGACGCTTTAATGACTTTAAGTCGATCAACTCCTTACTTGGAGAAAGGTTGGCGATAGTTGGCTTTGGTTTGCTCATTTTGCTTATTTAAATTAAATTTCCGGGACCAAAACTATACAGGTTGGCAACAGATATATTAAGAATCGATAACGAAAACGAAAAATATATGTATAGCGATTCCCAAATACACGAAAGACAGACCAATAGCAATAAAGGTTGGCAACAAATATATTTGGAATCGGTTACGAAAACGAGAAAAAATTATATCGATTCCCAAGTATACGAAAGCCAAACCTATGAAGTATGCAGAATGAGCAATAGCACAGTTTAACGTTCTTGAATTTTTTTTTTTTCGAGAAAATTTTCCAAACAGCTACAGCTACCGCATGTGTTTGTTGTTTTTTTTTCTTTTTTGCTATTTTCTGTCATAATATTTCAATTAATTGAATAATTCAAACAAAAAAATGTAAATCAAATATTTTAAGAAATATATTAATTAAGTGAATTAGATAATAATTGAATAAATTATAAAATTTTTTTTATTATGTAAAATATTTACCATTTTTATATTACCAAGAACATCATCTATTCCAAATGTATTACAATACTCAATTACGCGCAGAATTTAATTTTTTGCTCCCGCTCCAGCTATAGTTTTTTACCTAACAAAACTCGGAGCAGAGTAGAGCACATACTTTACATTGTTATGCTAAGGCTATGCTGTGGCTCCCGACAAAGTGAGAGCGGTGGCGATAGCATAGCAATAATTTTAGAAATTTTGCTGCTACGGAGTAGTAAATGAGAACCGTGGAAAATATACATACGTATGTGAAAAATTGTGAAAAGAGGGAGAGCCAAAAACTGAAAGTGTGCACTTGCTCCTTTTGTTTTACTTTTCGTTTTTCTCTTTACTCGCATCACTTTCAGTGATTCGCACTCGTTACCTGTTGTGAATGCATAGGCGGTTTGCCTGCGTTCACTTCCCTTTTGCAGAGAATGCAGTTGCAGCTCATTCCCATGGAGCAGAGAATCTGGCGACGGTGTTGACGTTGACTTGGCAGCGGCGAGAATCGGCGTTGACGCAGCAGCAGTGGGACGATGGTGTTAACGTTGACTTGGCAGCGGCGAGAATCGGTGTTGACGCAGCAGCAGAGGGACGATGGTGTTGACGCAAGCCCGTTCGGTACCGACGTGATGTTACCCCAAATAGCTGTTTAACGTTTTAACGGCCAAAGTTTTCGGTTTTTAGTTTTACGGCACTTTTCTTTTAACGGGTTTGTACCTCTTTTCCGGCACTTTTTAGCGGCACTCGCGACACTCTTTTTATTTTGTTTAGGAACGGCACTTTATGTTTTTGGCGGTAGTTTTTAATAAATCTGCTTTACCGCAACTAATCTCATGCACTAACTGTGCAACCACCTTTAGCAGAAAAAATATAAATGCATTTATTTTAACACTGCTTATATTTTGACACTCCACTGTACTTGCAAAAATATGTCTGTTTAACCTAATTCACCACCTTTTGGTTTTGCTTCTTTCCTTTTCTTTCCTTGTGTTTGCGCACTATTGGACTGGTGAATTTTACCACACGTATCTCATGTACATATGCATGTATTATATTTTCACCACACACTTCACAAAATGTTTCTCTCAATCTTTTTTTCAATTTTTAGTTTAGGTTAATTTGTATTTTATTTTCTTTATGTTTGATTTTACCACTTCGTTTTTATTCACTTGAGTGTATGTCGCATGTGTACACTCCGCAATTATTTTATATATGTATGTATATACAAGTGATATATTTTTCACAAACCACTGCTATTTTTAATGTAACATTTTTTGAATTTTTATATATAAGTTATGAATTTACTTGTCAAAAGTAAGAAAAAAAATTTATTTTTCCGGTCTTACGACCTTTATTGTTCAACCGCTCGCTTAACTCTAAACTTAACAAATTTTATAATTCTTAACATAACTTAATGTGCCTGCAGTTCTGCTGACATCGATTCCCACATTCCGCTGGATTTCCAGGGAATCACGCCACACTGCGCTAGACGCATCGTCAGCACTTTTCGCGAGTAGAACGGATGCGCGTGTTTAAATGTTACTGTTGCTAACTTATATGTATGTACATATGTATATCTATATAGATATATTTTATTTTTATTTTTAATGTCACTTTAATCACTTGCACTCGACCGCAACCGGAAGAAATGGAAAATGCTAAGGCAATTGTTCACCAGTTAGACATTAAATTACTACGCTAAGTATTACTTTGTTCGAAAATTACAGCCACACACTGAGTGCTCGGGCGCCATGAAAAATCTTAAGCGTTTTTAAAATTAAAATTAAACACGTTGGACTCACTGAGATGCGCAACTAAGAGCTAATTGCCTGTGCTAAATTCGAGTTTAAAAAATTCCGATTAAAATTGAAAAACGTCCGTTCGCGGGTATAGTCTTTAATACAATGGCCTTCTTTATTTCAACAGTTCATTAGTTAGCCTAAATCTTAACCTAACGGCTTAGACTAGAGGTAAGTATGTATACAAAAAAGGGGTAAGTAAGTATGTTACATGATGTAAAACATTTTATAATGTATATGTCGGGGATTTGGTTCGTTGATGACTCTGTAGAGGATTTGCTTAAGGATGTCTGCTTATGACTTTACACTTCATTTACACTTCACACTTCACAGTTTTACACTTTACTCAATAACTTCACTATACGAGAACAGCAAGCTCTGCTCCTATCAAGATCACTTCTTGAACTGATTCTGCGAGGACATAGCGCCTTATTAAATGCGCACCCCTTCATTGCTCTAAAAGTAGCTAACGGTTCCTGAGTCTCTTCACTCTGTTCGCAGAATACGATCAGACCTCACTCAGTAACAGTTTCTCTAGTCCTGTTACTAATTTGCGCATTTACATTCTATAGTACCGCAATATATGCAGCCAATGCGTCGCCTACTTCAAACGACGCTGTGCCACATACAGTTACCTACAGAATATTAGCACTCCAACATACGCATTTACAGTGACATACAAAATACAAGCATAAGCGCTCCGACATATACAAATATTTTAACAAATTTATTTTTTGAAATATATTTTTTTAATTACAAAGTCGCATGACGCAACAGTATTAATTAATCTATTTTTATTATTTGTTGTATCCCATTCTGATCTAATCACAGATCGTAAATTCAAGAAATATGTTTTAACAGAGACCGATCCGGTCTACCTAATTGAAAATACGTCTTTGTTTAATTTTGTAACAAATAGATGCATATGTATCTCTATTTGTACTGTGGTAATCATTAAATTGATAAAATGGTAATCACGCACATTTTTAAATAAAAATACCCTAGCACTAAAGTGTATAGTGCACAAAATAATTTATTAAAGAAGTATTTAACTTTGTACAAATATTCTTTTTCTTAAAATTATGTTTCGATTATTTAGGTAACGAATGTTGAAGATGTAAAAAGCGCGCCAGATCGCTGCTGTCGATGTTCAAACTGTATCGCGCGGAACGGGTATCGATAAACGTATGTTGCGGTGCGCAGTGTGTCGAACTAATTGTTAACGTGCGAATTGAGCCTCCAATCCCGATGTCCATCCTTTTTGTTGAGTGGATACAGGTGTCTTGATTTGTGTTGGTGTTGTGTGGTGATGTGAGTGTATGATGCCATCGGATGTGGTGTATTGTGAGTTCGTCATTAGGTTTCGCCAGTTTTTCCGGGGTAGAGTGGGGGAAGGCTTAACTCATTTAAACATCCTGGGCGCCCTAGGCGAATATTTTGCCTAGTATTATATGTATATGCGATTGCATGTACAAATGGCGACGTACTGCTAGTAATGTAGCTTGCCGACCATCGGATATTTGGTGTTGGAGTCCTAATTGATCCATGTTTACACCTTTATGTAGAAAACGGCTTTCGTTTGATATGAATTTTAATATACGTTTGAGGTAAGCAACTTTATTTTGCGTGTTTATTTGATTTTGCTGACGACTTATCGGTTTATTATGCGAATTATTTATTATTGCCTTTTCCGTGTTATATGCAATTGTTGCATTTTTTTTATGATCGGCTTATTAAGGAAAGCTACTCCACGCCTGGCTCAGGTATGGCCAGAATGGGTGTTCCTTTGAAAACTTTGCCTGATCTTGCGAAAGAGTAGCCGTGAATTGCTAACGGCTTCATTTTGAATTGTATTGTGGTAATTTCCATCTACTTTTTTTTTAAATGTGGAATGGTAAAGTTTTACAACAGATTCCCACCAACTACCCTTATGGGGAGCGCTTATGTACATAGGTGCGATAAGAGCTACCATTGCTTTTGGTAAGTATAGGTGCGTCACTGTATTGTATTGAGAATATGGTGATCCCTTAACTTTCTTTTTGAGTTTTTGCTCATAATTTGAAAATTTAGCTATGAAGCAATATTGAACGAAATATCTCGAATCTTGACTTTCTAATATGTACAATTGAAGATATAAGCGATATTATTTACATTTTGCCATATTGAATTAGTAATTAGGTTGTGTTCGTGGTATCGCTTTGTGTGCGCACATATGGATGTTCAGAAACCGTATTGGCTTGGTATGTGGGGAATAGTTTACCCATCGCTGTATTTATATCTACGAAATTTTAGTTCGGTTTCATTTGTTCGTCCCATAGATTTTGCGTCAGTAATCATAAGTGGCGAAGGCCACCATGGTGGGTCGAAAAGTGACAGATATTTGAATTTTTATTATTGTCAGATTGAATTCTGACTTTGTTTTTTCTGTCAATATGTGGGATGTTGCATAATTGTGGCTCTAAAGGTAGTCGTGGGACGCACTGACCATTATTTGATCGCGTATTTGTGGCTTTAGAGAAGTCTTCACAATACCGATCTTCTAGAGTTTTCTTCGTTATGGGGGTAAGTTTTCTTAACTTTTGAACTTTCCTTAATTGTGAATTAAGGTATTTGTTTGTATTATACTCAACTTGAGTTGGTATGGTGGTAACTAGTCCACTTTGTGTTTCACTGTACGGTGTTTGAACTTTTTGCGCCTTTGAGCAACATGGTGCCTCTTGGCAATTTTTAGAATTATAGATTTCGGGATTTGCTTTTGCAATTGAACCCGTGGTTCTTTTTGTATATGCACTTCTCTGAGGTGAGATGGGATACATGTTGTAATGAAGCATTGTATGATGTCTTTTATGACAATATAAGCATTTAAATTTGCTTTTGCAATTTGTATATGTATGCGCATGTAACAGGCAATTTGTGCAAAGTCTTTTTGACCTGACAAAATTATTTCGTTCTTTAAGTTTTAAGTTTTTAAACTTCTTGCAAGATATAAGTTTATGCCCTCTGGTACATACATAGTTCGCATGACGTTTGTTTTCTTTGTTCGGATGTGAACGTTTGTGTTTTGTAAAAGCTTTTGTTTAAATTTTTGTTGGATCTAGCTTGGGGTCTATTGAAGCTTCCATTTTGGTAGTGTTTAATGTTATTAGTTTTGATTATTTTTTCTTCTACCCTTTCCGCAATTTCATATTGGGTGGTGAGAAAATCTTTCATTTGTTGCCACGTTGGGCACTCTTTTCGTGATAAGAGCGACTGCTCCCATAGAAGTAACGACTTTTCTGGTAATGCGGCGGTGCAAATGTTTAACAGAATTGTGTCGATAGAACCGACAAACAATTTGAAACAGTGGATTCTAGTTTGATGAATTCTACACTTGTTTCTTTCAAAATTTTTGGCAAGTTCATTAGTGTCGTTACTTCTTTGTCGACCAGTATTCTATCATTTTCGTATCTTGCTTTTAGAGCTTTGAACCTCCATAAAATGTTTCTGTGTCACATGTGGGCACCTCGAGGTGGATGCCTGAACTTGCCTCTTGATATTGTTGCATTTGTGGCAGCTCGACTCTACTGTGGGGAGTAGGTGCAATTGCTTTAATGAGCTTTAGTTGATCGGAGATCATAGCTTTTGTTTCTTCGTACTGGTCCAAGCAGTTTTCGTATATTGCGGTAGCAGATAATTTTAAATTTTGTGATAGATCCGAATCGTCAGAATCTACAATGGCGTCATGAGCCGTTTGGAGGCGAGTCCAAAAATTTGTAAGATTTTGGCCTTTTACTTCTAATAACGATTCAGAGTTTTTGTGAATCGGTGAGGAGGCAAATCTAGTGCAGTATCTTGTGAAACTGTCACTTTCTGAAATAAATTTAAAAGCCTGATTTGAGCGTTTAGCTCCTACAGTTGTATTTTGATTTTTTTCGTTATTAGCAATTTTGGGTTTTTTGTGTTTTTTTTTAAATATCTGTATAAATAATAAAATTTTTTTCTCTCAGTGCGACTGATTTGAATAAGCAATATTGCTTAAAACCGAATCGTCTTTTAGGTAAATAGAGTTTTGAATTTTGATTTAGGTTGGTAAAAACGAGTATGTTATATCGTGTTATTATTACCGTTTCTATTTATTTGCAAATAATAATATATATTTATATATTTTATATTTTAGTTTTAAGATTGAAAATATCTTTGATTTTATGTATTTATTATTTAGGCGATTTATTTTTATCAAATCAGAACTTTTAATTTATTAAAACATTTTCCGTCCTTGTGTTAGTATTTAGGCACACCCTAATACTTGGACTTGTATGTACGTATTTTTGTGTAATTGAAAGCTCGTTGAAGAGATCAATGTGCTTTGTGCATAAGTACATATGTGCTAATGTATATATACAAAGAATATGCTGTAATGTTTTTTGTAATTCTGTTTGGTTTGTTTTTGTTCTCAAGCAATTGAGAGCTCGTTAGAGAAATCAATTCGCTTTTTGTATGCAATCTTGCTTGTTTTTGTTTGTCAAAGAACAAGGAGTATTGCCGGAAAATTGCCAATGTGGACTTTGAATATGTGTATATGTATATACGAATATGTATGTAAATATATGTTCAATTATTTATTTATGTTGAGCTGCGTTTTTGTTTAATTGCTAGATTTCAATAAATTAAGTATTTGTGTTTATAATTTATTTTACTGGTAATTTCACTTAATCTTTTTATTTATTTTCAACATGACAGACAACTTTTTTTTTTAATATTTTTGCACAGGTTTATTATCTAATGGACCCAATGTATTTAGGGTATAGGTCAGGCAGTTTGTATGACGTATGTTTGTATGTAAGCGTTTTTATACTATTTCGCTTTAGAGAGAGGGCACGAAATCGGAATAGAAAAAATATGTATTATCCGTTGTCCTCCCTTGTATTTGTAAATATATAATTTAGCATATAAAATATAGCAGTGCAATCACACTTGTTCGGTAAGTAAGTGGGTTATGCCTGTAAGTATATACATACATATGTATGTATGTACGTTTACTTTGTATATGGTATTTTAATATGTATGTATGTATGAATGTTTGTGTTTATTTTTTATTAGTTCTTCTCTCTCTTTCAATCCTGCTTACTTTTTAATAAAACAGAGGGATGTTACTCAAAAATGTTTGGAAGTAAATAATTAGTGTTGCTGGAAAAAGTGTGCTTGAATACGCAAACCTAAGCATAGATGGCATTAAGTTATGTTGTTAATTTTACCGAACTGTTTTCGGATTTTCTAACACTTTGGTAAATGTATTTTCTGTTTATTACAGGCATTAGATTTAGATCTGTAATTTTTACATTCATACATATACTCAGTATAAATTAAGTATATGTTCTTATATGAAATGAATACGCTCACTTTGGGTTTTGTAGGGCAAAACATATGAATCTCCTTTCTTCTGAAGTCTTCCAGCTGTATTGTTGTTTAACAATTTGATGTTTAGATTCGCGCCCGTTTTTTTTTGTTTTAGTTTGAATTTAGGTTTTGTATTTTAGTTTCGCGCCCGATTGTGTGTTGCTTGTTTGCTGGTTGAAATTTTTATATTTCTTGTCTTTGGGAAAAGCTTTGAATATCTTCTTTCTTTTTTCACTACTTTATTTCTCACTTTATGCAATAATTCTTAAAGTGTGCTATTTCTTTGTCCGTGACTGTATATATATATATATATTTTTGTTTCTTTGACTTCACCGTTTCTTTCTACTTTCTTAAAATTTTCGCCACCTCACTGACATATGTATGTATGTATATATGTATGTATATGAATATGGTATATTATTATTTTTTTGTTTTGTTGTTTGGGCCACTGCGTTGGTTTTTTCACTGCACACTGTTTTTTTGTTTTGTTTTTTGTTCACCTGTACTTTTTTATTTTTTAATTTTAGCACACCGCGCTCGTTTGGCTTGAGTGATTGATTGGTTTGTTTGTTTTATGTTTGTGTTTTTTTTTTTGATTGTTCGCCACTTCTTCACCGCACTGCAATGGATTTACTTTTATTTTATTTTATTTAAAACTCCATAGTGCCTGTCACTATTGCTCGAAGGACCATGTTTAATTTTGTAACAAATCTCTATTGTACTCTAGTAATCATTACATTGATAAAATGGTAATCACGCACATTTTTAAATAAAAATACCCTAGCACTAAAGTGTATAGTGTACAAAATAATTTATTAAAGAAGTATTTAACTTTTTACAAATATTCTTTTTCTTAAAATTATGTTTCGATTATTTAGGTTACGAATGTTGAAGATGTAGATAGCGCGCCGGATCGCTGCTGTCGATGTTCAAATTGTATCGCGCGGAACGGGTATCGATAAACGTATGTTGAGGTGCGCAGTGTGTCGAACGAATTGTTAACGTGCGAATTGAGCCTCCAATCCCGATGTCCATCCTTTTTGTTTAGTGGATACAGGTGTGGTCAGTTGTGTTGGTGTTGTGTGGTGATGTGAGTGTATGATGCCATCGGATGTGGTGTATTGTGAGTTCGTCATTAGGTTTCGCCAGTTTTTCCGGGGTAGATTGGGGGGAAGCTTAACTCATTTAAACAGTCTTATCGGTACCACGCAGCAAACTTGTCAATTACCCTAGGTTAATACGAGAATACCATGAAATCCAAATGCATTGAAAACAAAGAATAAATAATTCCTTTTAATAAAATAGAGACACTTAAGACACAGCATATACCTCCTAATCGTAGTCTCCAACGTTCATTAAATTTTTTAGGTTCTATTCTAAAGTTTATCACCGGTACTTCTGACCATGACGACCTTATAGAGATCAAGACACGACTCAATCAGTTGAAAGAAAACAATAATCAACAACGGTTTAACAGTCAATTTGAAAAAATACTAGAAACACTACATCCAAAGTCAATTACTGAAGAATTAATTTTTACAGAAGTTTACAAGGAATTAGAAGCAATCACGAATACCATTAATTTCGCTAAAACAGCAAACTTTTATTTTGGTACTCTAATCCTCAAAGACATTCAAGAAATTGTCTCCACAGAAGATTTAAACATACCCATATTTAATATTTCAGAGTATTCTGATATTCATGTATGCATGTGCAATGATGTTATAATTACAACATACAAATATCCCGTAATAAATAACCGCTTTAAATTATATATGTAACTTAATACCTTTGGCATACAAACACGGCAAAGTCCGATTGGACTCTCAAGCTGCAAAATATGAAGCAAATTTCAAAAGAACTTCCCAATGTAAAAATTATCTGGGATTAAATATTTGTAAACTAAGGCAAAAGGTAACATTATTCAAGAAGATAATAGACCATTTATTTTATTATTCTTCTCTTAATTGGCGTAGACACCGCTTACGCGATTATAGCTGAGTTAACAACAGCGCGCCAGTCGTTTCTTCTTTCTCTTCCTCTGCGTTTTCCTCCATTCGGACAACATGACCTAGCCAGCGTAGCCGCTGTCATTTAATTCGCTGAACTACGTCAATATCGTCATATATCTCATACAGCTCATCGTTCCATCGAATGCGATATTCGCCGTGGCCAACGCGCAAAGGACCGTAAGAATTTTTCTCTCGAAAACTCGCAACGTCAACTCATCATTTGTTGTCATCGTCAAAGCCTCTGCACCATATAGCAGGATGGGAATTATGAGGGACTTAAAGAGTTTGGTTTTTGTTCGTCGAGAAAGAACTTTACTTCTCAATTGCCTACTCAGTCCGAGGTAGCACCTATTAGCAAGAGTTATCCTGTGTTGGATCTCTAGGCTGACATTGTTGGTAGTGTTTACACTGGTTCCAAATATACGAAGTTATCTACAACTTCAAAGTTATGACTGTCAACAGTGACGTGAGTGCCAAGTCGCGAGTGCGATGACTGTTTGTTTGATGACAGGAGATATTTCGTCTTTCCCTCGTTCACTACCCATTTGCTTCGCTTCGTTGTCTAGTCTGGAGAAAGCAGAACTAACGGAGCGGGTGTTGAGGCCGATGATATCAATATCATCGGCATACGCCAGCAGCTGTACACTCTTATAAAAGATTGTACCTGCTCAATTAAGTTCTGCAGATCGAATTATTTTCTCCAGCAGCAGGTTGAAGAAGTCGCACGATAGAGAGTCGCCTTGTTTGAAACCTCGGTTGGTATCGAACGGCTAAGAGAGGTCCTTCCTGATCTTGACGCAGCTTTTGGTGTTGCTCAAAGTCAGTTTACACAGACGTATTATGTTTGCGGGGATATCGCGACATAAAGTCAGCACCTTTTCGTGCTGTTAAAAACAGCTTTGAAGTCGACGAAGAGGTGGTGTGTTTCGATTCTCTTTTCACGGGTCTTTTCCAAGATTGGCGCATGATGAATATCTTGTCAGTTGTTGATTTGCCAGGTATAAAGCCAGACTGATAAGGTCCAATCAGTTTGTTGACGGTGGGCTTTAATCTTTCACGCAATACGCTCGATAGAACCTTATACGCGATGTTGAGGAGGCTTATCCCACGATAGTTGGCGCAGACTTTGGGGTCTCCTTTTTGTGGATTTGGCAGAGCACACTTAAATTGCAATCGTTGGGCATGCTTTCGTCCGACCATATTTTGCAAAGAAGTTGATGCATGCGCTCTATCACATCCTCGCCGCCGTGTTTGAATAGCTCGGCCGACAATCTATCGGCGCCCGCTGCTTTGTTGTTCTTCAGACGGGTAATTGCTATTCGAACTTCTTCATGGTCGGGCAATAGAACGTTTGCTCCATCGTCATCGATTGGAGAGTCGGGTTCACCTACTCCTACCGTTGTACTTTCTCTGCCATTCAGCAGGCTCGAGAAGTGTTCCCTTTATAATTTAAGTATCCTCCGTGCATCGGTTACTAGATCACCTTTAGGGGTTCTACAAGAGCATGCTCCGGTCTTGAAACCTTCTGTAAGCCCCCGAATTTTTTGGTAGAAATTTGGAGCCAAACCCCTGTCGGCCGGCTTGTCAAGCTCTTCATACTCATGCATTTCTGCCTCTTTCTTTTTCTGTCTGCAAATGCGTCTCGCTTCCCTCTTCAACTCTCGGTGTCTATCACATCCCGGACGTGTTGTGGTCGATCGTAACGTTGCTAGGTAGGCAGCCTGTTTTCTCTCCACTGCAACACGGCACTCTTCGTCGTTCTAGGTGTTCGCTTGCATTTTCCGTAAACCATTTGTTTCGGTTGCAGCAGTATGTAAGGAGCTTGAAATGCCGTCCCACAGTTCCCTTATACCGAGTTGTTGAAGAGTGCTCTCAGAGAGCAGGAGTGTAAGTCGAGTAGAAATTGAGCACATCTAGAAGATAATAAAGAACCATTATTCCGCCACACATACGAGACCGAACTTCGTCCATTCCAAGCCCAGATGATTTAAAATGACGACATTTAACTTAACACATAATTTATGTTGCTTGGTTTGGGTTGTTTTCAAGTGCACATGTGCGTTTGTAACCAATTGCCCAAACCTAAATAAATATGTTTATATTATTTCTTGAGTGCATATATTTTTATGTGTTTATTTTTGTACGTCTTGTACTGCCTCTGCTTTATCTTATGTATGTGGACTGTATAATTTATTACAATGGGGAAATTTTTCTTATCTTATTTAACATTTGTGAAATATATAAAATGTTTAAATATAATGTTGTTGTCCGTCTTTTGGGAGCAACGAACATGTTCAATTTTGAACACAATGGAAACTGGAAATCCATCCCCCCGTATTTGCATGCTACCCAGGTATTGAAGAATTTGCTGATGTTGACTTTAGAAAAGAAAAGTAGCAACGTAGCTCACTGCCGACTATCAAAATTTTTTATCTTTTCTTCTATGGATGGTATTAACTTATAAAATTTATATCATATTGTCATTTACATGAACTCGGTTATTACTTCTAAATGCAATTATATATTCTAAGTACACTTCTAATAATGCTTTTATATGTTTACTAAATATATGTATGTATTATTTCATAGATTTTCGATTTAGCTCATTTTATATAAATTTGAAGCTATGAAAATGTAGCACAATTGAAAAATCATAGTACAACTTAAAAAAAAACATGCGCCAATTTTCGTTAAAAAAGCACTGCAAAATGAACAAAAGTGTCAACATAGCCGACGTTGTCATGAAAAAAATATTCGTAAAAACTTTGTCAACTTCGCGACGATATGCATACGCAAATATGCACAGGGTTTGTCCGGAAAGTAACTGGACTGAGTTAATTAAAAAAAAAAATTAGTGAACCAATCGTTACAATTCTTTAAAAACTTTCAAAATAAGCTCTTTCTGTATCGATGCGGCGCTGCCAAGTGATTTCCAAGCATTGAAAGCGTCACGGAAGACATTCTCTGTAATAGCCTTGAGAGCCGAGGTGCATCCTATTTGGATCCCCTCTGTCGTCTCAAAATCGGCTTTTTCAGGCAAAGAAACAAAGAAGTCCAGGGGGGCCACATCTGAGCTCTAGGTCGGCTGCGGAAGCGTTGGGATTTCGGCCTTGGCTAAGTAGCTGTTCACAAGAAAGGCGATGTGAGCCGGGGCGTCAGTGAGCACTTTTAGGACCATCTTCATGCACACCTTGCGCTTGTTCAAGTGCTCCGTCACAATGTCATGAACCAAAGATTTTGATAAATTTAACATCTGGGCAATTAAAGGAATACTTAGTCGACGGTCTGAGTTCATAACTTTGCGCTCACGTGTCACGTTGTGAGTGTTTGTCGAAGTCGCAGGCCTTCCAAAAAGTATGGTGCCACCGAAACACACTACTTCTTACTAAAGCAACATCTAGGTAAGCCTGCTTGATGATATCAATCGTCTCTGTCGCAGATTTACCGAGTTTCACACAGAATTTAATCGCTTGCTCCACTCACAGAAACACGTCGCGCGAAAATGTTTGTCCTGACTCTCCAGGTGCACGGAGACAACTGACCAGCTGCTCGTTCGTTAGCTAGGAACGCCCTCTACTGAGTCGGTGTGCGCACGCTCCGAAGTACAGTCGCGGCGGAAGAAAACCAGTCCTATTACTATCATTTGGTTTGTTTTTTTCAATGTTTCAACAGAACTCAATTTTTTCCTCCATCCCTTCTTCGCGCAAACTCTCCGTTACTACAGTGGACAGAGGTGCTTCAACCACCTCCGTTTATCTTATTATTATAATGCTTAATTTCTATTGAAAAATACAGATACCTTAAAGCTTATTTACGTAATACATATAATAATATTTACATAAAAATAAAACTATACATAAATTTACTCTAAGTTTAAATATTTTAAAGTAAAATCGATCAATAAAAAGATAGGTAAAATAAATTCTTACACTTCGTCCCTGAAACTTTCTTGCCTTCGATCGTTCATCTGCTTCGGTTACTTGTTGAAAGCGGTCGAATCGACTAACAAAGCACGTTCAGGGCTAAAAATGCGCATCTATAATTCATTTAAGAACATTAAAATAATAGTCTCCTTTCGCCACCAAATTTTGCAATAACACTTCCTGAGCTATCCTGAAGATCGTCCTAGAATTTCATTCGAATCAGTCCAGCCGTTTCAGTGTTTATGAGAAACATACATAAAAAATTACTCTTCCTCTTTTTTATACTCTATTTGTGTATATAAATATAGATCCTGTGTTTGATATGATTGTAATCCATTCAGTTTATCTAAACTTTTGCAACACCTGAAATTATCTCCACGCCTTTAATACAAGTATTTTCAAATTGTGAGAATATAAAATGTTCAGTTACACGCGCACTTAGCCCTTCCTTACTTGTTTTATTTATACGTCTTCCTCTTAAACTACTACTACTACTACTTACTTAAACAGGACTTTTTGAATCTATCGCCCCCTGGTGTGGCCATCTATATGTCGACTGGTGCGTTAGAATCGATTGTCGATTATCGATTGTCCATTGAGAATTTCATGACATTTTGAAGTGAAGTTATTGCATTTTAAGTATCAGTATGTTTGTGTTATCGGAGCGAAAATGAGCTTCGAACAAAGAGCTAACATTAAATATTGTTTTAAAATTGGTAAAACTTTTATCGAAATGTTTCAATTGCTAAAACAAGTTTATGGCGATAATTGTCTATCCCGTAGCAGAGTGCACGATTGGTTTCAACGTTTTCAAAGTGGTCGAGAGGACATAAATGACGATCAACATGTGGGCCAATCAAAATCCGTGATCACCGGAAATTCCATCGAAACTGTGCGTGAATTCATCAAAAATCCGCAGAAATCATCTTTGAAATTCATGGAAATGAAATTGAACAGCTTCAAAACATATTTTATCGCATTTTGACCGAACATTTGGGCTTACGAAAGGTGTGTGCACGGTTTGTTCAGACCAAATTGACTGACGATCAAAAATCAGAATCCAACATTCGACGGACATCATTAAACCGATTATTTTACCAAAAATCACATTTTAACCATTAACTGATATGGTACCGTGCGACTTCTTCTTTACGGAAAATGCATTTGTCCATGAAAGGAAAGCGTTATGCAATCGTAGAGGCCCTTCAATAGGCTTGCACCCAGCCCACGTGCTAAAACACTCGTTCGACATGCTTTTGGACCGTGCAAATAGCTGTATTGAAGCAGAAGGAGACTATTTTGAATAAACCAAATTGATTTTGCCGAGAAAACCATGTGTTCTGTTTTTTTAAGTCCTGTTTACTTTGGAAAGCACGTTGTATGAGGATTGGCAAAGGCAAGGTATGGAAAACCATAAACCGTTAGGAACAACACAAAATTAAAAACACTATGTGGCATGGTAACCCAAAAAAATATCCACTAAATTTATGAAGAGAAATAAGTCCTGCAAATATCTCTTCATATACAGAGTAAAAAAGTTTGGTTATGTTGGGAATAAAGAGTATTTTACCAGTAATAAAGCTCTTCTTTGCGCAGCAAATATAAAAACAGACTAAATTTTACGAATAGTTACGGTAACATGTCAAAATGATCTGCAATCACGTTATTAGGTCATGCAAATCGAAATTTTAGGGGAAAAATTCTAAAAGATGTAACCAGATGTGGTGTAAGCCTAAAAAATATTTCCCACACAGTTAAGCGTGAGGGGGTAACTCATGGTTTGGGGCTGCTTTTCATCGGCAAGAGGTGGAAGAATTGTTAAAATTTACTGCAAGAAGAATGGTGAGTTCTAAAATGATAAATTAAAAGAAAATCTTTCGAAAAGTGCCTGAGTGATAATATCTTTAAACAGGATAATGAGCGCAAACAAAAGAGCAGGATAGCACAGCGGTTTTTTTTTATTGAAACAGGGATTCTACAATTAGAGTAGCTCCCTTTATCACCACACTTAAACCCAATAATGCATCTTTGAACTATATTGAAAGAAAAATTCCATAACAGACCCGGGTAGACACTTTCTGGTGAAGAATGCAGCAAAAGTTACAAACAATTCCTTTTTCTTGAGTGGCGCAGACACCGCTTAAGCGAGTAAAGCCGAGTTAACAACAGCGCGCCGTGTGGATATTCCAAGCGTAGCCAGGTCCTTCTCCACCTGGTCCTTCCAACGGAGTGGAGGTCTTCCTCTTCCTCTGCTTCCCCTGGTGGGTACTGCGTCGAATACTTTCAGAGCTGGAGTGTTTTGCGTAGCCGCTGTCTTTTAATTCACTGAACTATGTCAATGTTGTCGTATATCTCGTACAGCTCGTCGTTCCATCGAATGCGATATTCGCCGTGGCCAATGCGCAAAAGACCATAAATCTTTCGCAGAACTTTTCTCTCGAAAACTCGCAACGTCGTTGAGGTCATCGTCCAAGCCTATGGCATATGGTGCATATAGCAGGACGCGAATTATGAGCGACTTATAGAGTTTGGTTTTTGTTCGTCGAGAGAGGACTTTACATTTCGATTGCCTACTCAGTTCGAAGTAGCACCTATTGGCAAGAGTTATCCTGTGTTGGATCTCTAGGCTGACATTGTTGGTAGTGTTTACACTGGTTCCAAATATACGAAGTTATCTACAACTTCAAAGTTATGACTGTCACCACTGACGTGAGAGCGAAGTCGCGAGTGCGATGACTGTTTGTTTGATGACACGAGATATTTCTTCTTGCCCTCGTTCACTACCAGACCCATTTGCTTCACTTCCTTGTCTAGTCTGGTGAAAGCAGAACTAACGGCGCGGGTGTTGAGGCCGATAATATCAATATACGCGATGTTAAGGAGGCTTATCTCACGGTAGTTGGCGCAGATTGTGGGGTCTCCCTTTTTGTGGATTTGGCAGAGCACACTTAAATTCCAATCGTTGGGCATGCTTTCGTCCGACCATATTTTGCAAAGAAGCTGATGCATGCTCCTTATCAGTTCCTCGCCGCCGTATTTGAATATCTTCAGTCGGGTAATTGATATTCGAACTTCTTCATGGTCGGGCAATAGAACGTCTGCTCCATCGTCATTGATTGGGGAATCGGGTTCGCCTTTTCCTGGCGTTGTTCTTTCACCGCCATTCAGCAGGCTGGAGAAGTGTTCCCTTTATAATTTAAGTATGCTCTGTGCATCGGTGACTAGATCACCACTGGGGGTTCTACAAGAGTATGCTCCGGTCTTGAAACCATCTGTAAGCCGCCGGATCTTTTCGTAGAATTTTCGAGCATTACCCCTGTCGGCCAGCTTATCAAGCTCTTCATACTCACGCATTTCGGCCTCTTTCTTTTTCTGTCTGCAAATGCGTCTTGCTTCTCTCTTCAACTCTCGGTATCTATCCCATCCCGTACGTGTTGTTGTCGATCGTAACGTTATGACGTAGGCAGTCTGTTTTCTCTCTGCTGCGACACGGCACCAGTCGTCGTCCCAGCTGTTCATTTGCATTTTCCGAAGACCAATGGTTTCGGAAGCAGCTGTTCGTAAGGAGTTTGAAATACCGTCCCATAGTTCCCTTATACCGAGTTGTTGACGAGTGCTCTCAGAGAGCAGGAGTGCAAGCCGAGTAGAAAATCGTTCTGCTGACTGTTGTGATTGCAGCTTCCGTCGAACCTTCCTTGTGTTAGTTGACGTGTGATTTTTGCTGCACAGAGGCGGGTCCGTATCGTGGCTGCAACAAGATATTGGTCCGAGTCCTCGGAACGTACGCACGTCTAGAACACTGGAGACGTGTCTTCCGTCTATCACAACATGTTCGATCTGGTTGGTAGTTTTTCGATTATAACGGGATACAGCCAGGGTTCTCATTTACTACTCCGTAGCAGCAAAATTTCTAAAATTATTGCTATGCTATCGCTACCGCTCTCACTTTGTCGGGAGCCACAGCGTAGCTTTAGCATAACAATGTAAAGTATGTGCTCTACTCTGCTCCGAGTTTTGTTAGGTAAAAAACTATAGCTGGAGCGGGAGCAAAAAATTAAGTTCTGCGCTATGCTCTGGCGTAGCGGCAGCAAAAAGTTGGGAGCGGTTGCACAGCAGAGCAAATGAAAATTTTCATGTGCTACAGCTCCCGCATGTGTTTGTTGTTTTTTTTTTCTTTTTGCTATTTTCTGTCATAATATTTGAATTAATTGAATAATTCAAACAAAACAATGTTAAATCTAAAATCAAATATTTTAAGAAAAATATTAATAAAGTGAATTAGATAATAATTGAATAAATAATAAATTTTTTTTTATTATGTGAAATATTTACCATTTTTATATTACCAAGAACATCATCTATTCCAGATGTATTACAATACTCAATTACTATGAATTTTCGAAATTAATTTTAACTACATATACTTTCCCCTTTTTATATACATTAGGGTGTTTTTATTTTTTTGAATTATTAATTTTGTTCGGTCCCGTCACGAAATTTCCTTGGAAATACCCCAAAAAAAAAATTCCCTGAAAATTTTAGCCTTACATATTAACATTAAGAACTGGACCGAGGCATGTACAAATTTTCCATAGAAAATACACTACAATCTTGGTTTTTTATCTTTAAATTCCTACAAATCAGAGGTATTTTATGGCATCGAATTTCGTGGAAAAATCAGGTTTAGATACCTCGCCTTTATATTTTGGAATACACGTGGTTAATATTCATCTACTGATTACCAGTACCAGTTTTAATCCATTGCATTGCGTATTTGCAGTTCTATTCTACCATTCCCAATATTTAGTAATTTTATCATTTTTTAGAAAGAATCAGTTTGAAATTGTACGCATATACATACTTCAATGTATATTGCAAAGAATCGAAAAGATTTCTGTATATCTAAAATTATAATAAACCTTTTTATCAACACTCCAATTATTCCGTTTTATCTTTATGTTAGATATCCCGTTTGGTTTGTTATGAATGCATTTGCGTCCTTGACCAATAATCTAGCAAAGTATCCGCAGTGCCTTGACGATGAAAATTCCAATGCCGTTTTTTGTTGTGATATTAAATATATCGGACGGGCTCGTCTTAAAAAAAAACTACCTGGTTAAGAAGCAAAATCGGTATAACCCATATACTAAGCATGTTTGGAAATGAAAATTTTTACTTATTTCTTTCTATTTTTGAATTACTAAAATTATCAAATGATTCTTACATAAATTTTGAACAAATGCTTATGATTTGAAATATAATTTTTGTATTTATGAGCTGTATTGAAATTTAGTATAAAGAGATAAAATGTATCCTATGTCCTTACCCTGCTTCGAAACTACCTCCCCACCAATTTTAAGCCAAATCGGTTCAGCCGTTATTGAGTTATAAACGACTTTCTTTTATATACCAACTTTTACCATACTTGTAAATGCCAGAAAATAGCAAAAAAGAAAAAAAAAAACAACAAACACATTCGGGAGCTGTAGCACATGAAAATTTTCATTTGCTCTGCTGTGCTACCGCTCCCAATTTTTTGCTACCGCTACGCCAGAGCAAAGCGCAGAAATTAATTTTTTGCTCCCGCTCCAGCTATAGTTTTTTACCTAACAAAACTCGGAGCAGAGTAGAGCACATACTTTACATTGTTATGCTAAGGCTACGCTGTGGCTCCCGACAAAGTGAGAGCGGTAGCAAGAGTAAAATGAAATGCTACGAAAGTAGCGTACTTTTTCAAACGCTGGATACAGCAACAATTTGCATGAATAATGTCTTTAATGTGTGTCACTTTATGACCAAAAAATTTTTAAATTCAATAAAAACTGTTCAAGCCCCTCGGTACCGAATATTGAGACCCCGGTACTTATAGTTGATTTTTCATCGAAAAAGTCGGTGTGTGGTATATATAATTGCAATTAAAAGATAATCCTTCTGTTATAACGGTATGTCTGTATGTCAAAAATGGGTTGAATCGGACCAATACTTCCCTTAACACCCATGTACTTAATATGAAGAGTTTCGAAATTCGGGGTGGCTTTGTACCGCATATATCGGTCAAGTGTGAGTTATCCTAGCCCATCCGTCTGATTTTACTCTATATAATTGGTTTTACACCTTACAGTATTTCCCTGGCTTCGATTCTTGATTTAAGATCGTCCAAAACCTGGAAATGAAACGATATTAACCAATAATATAATCGAGTGATAATTTTTTGTACCTTTTACCATCTTTATGAAAATTCCTTAGCTATGTTCTTCATTTGTTTTTGATGCAGTTTTTTGTCTCTTGCCTCTAAAATACATTTAAGCATAATTTAGTGCGTCCTTAGTAATTTTTTTTCATAAATAATTAAATATGCAGTGATTTCAACATAACTATTTTCGATCGAGTCTGCAAGTTTTTCTATTGAAATGGATTCAATGGTTAGACCAATTTATGTACAAGTATGTCAAAATGAGTCTAATACGTTGTGAATTTTATACCATTTCCTTTTTAATTGTAAATTTAAGATCTGCCTAAACCTGTAAATGAACCGATATTAACTTATAATATAATCGAGTAATATTTACTTGCACCTTTTACCATCTTATTGAAAATTCATTAGCTATGACCTTAGAAACTTTTTTACATAAATAATTAAATACTCATATGCAAGTTTTTCTATCAAAATGGATTAGACCAATTTGTGGATGTCAAAATGAGTCTAATATAAATCACTATGTATGTATATGCATCATACTCGTGCTGCGAGAAGGTAAAGTTATACCAATGGCCAAAATATTTGTCTCTGTTACTGACCACCATTTTTACTACCAAATTATATAAAAAACATTTTTGCCTTATTGTTATTTTCAAAATGAAGCCAACCACCCAGCAACGAGGTCCACATATCCGATATTTGACGGCTTTGTTTAATTTCGACAATTTCTAGGCGAGAAGTTGTTGGTCAAATTAGGACGCTATTTCTGCAAGGATTTATTCAGATTGGTCTTTGATTTATTTATTGTAAAGTTAAAGATGCTATGAGTATTAATATTATATTATAATGATATCTTTCTTTCACAGTTTTGAATTCAGTTCGTTTGACACACGTGTACATATATACATATGTTGCATTAGTTATAGGAGAGCTGTATACTACTTCAATCACATTAAATGACTAACCGTCCCCATTAAAAATAACCGTTGGAAATATACTTTCTATAATATACTTGGTTATGCTACTTATAGACTCAATTCCAAATACACGTCTTCTTTTTTCTACAGCTCTTTGGCCTATTGTGCGTGAGAAATCCAGACAACTCAGCTTTATCACATCTTCCTCCAACTCATCGATTCATCTTGATATTCATCTTTACCTGTTCTTAGTATTTCATTCTATGGCTTCTTTGTGCCCTTTCAGTGTCAATTCTTGTTACATTGCCTAGCTATCTTATTCGCTGCGCCTTGATAAAATGTGTTGCTTTTGAGATATACCAACTTAGGTTTAAAAATTCTCAAAATCGACTTCTCCTAGCTCCCGTACACCTAATATAAAGATTTTCAAACTTCCATTTGGCTTTATACCCTATATATTGACGAATCTGTGAGGCATCTTAATTACAAGTATACTTAAAGATAATGTCTTTTCAGTAATAATTTCTAGTCTATTCCACCCCTAGCTTCATTAGGTATATGGGTATTATAATTAGTATTTCAAACTTCCTGTTGATTTTATACCGTATTTATCGCTCAACGTGGATATACTTTATCTTTATTCTAAAAATATGTGTAATATTTATTTGTTAAGTCGAGAATATTGACAGTATATCCCAACTTTTGATGCTGTTTCCGAAAAAGTTGTACAAATTTTGCACCGTTGTGAAAAAGTCTATATTTCCACAAAACTGCTAACGGCATTATTTACACCAGCAGAGTTGACAGTAGGCAGCATCTAGTATTTTGGAATAACTCAACCAAAAACGATTAACTGGCCCATATTTATAACACGAAACTTAGTCCGGTTTTGTAAAAACGTACTGTTTTCTTTTGGAAAAAGTATTGAAGTCGGGCCTTACAGCCTATCTAGAATTTGACGTTCTTCGTAATCATTTAATATTTTGTTTGTGAAGTTTCCCAAGTAATAAGAAGGTGTGTCGTACACATTTTCGAAAAATGTAGAGGTCTGTGGTTCTGTGGTTCTTGCAAACCCTCCGTTCTTATGTGTGTCAAATGTGTGTCATGCGGAGGTATCTCCAACAGCAATAATTGTCGAATCTTCTCCAGTAGGCTTCTCAACCAACACTGCAATTACATTATACTCGTATGAGCCACAATCAATAGAAATATTTTGGGCAGGTGTACTTTTCAGAAGGCTGACTAAAAAACTTGTAAATTTTGGGCAATTTTTGTTTACCTTCTTATTTTCTTGGCATGTTTTGCGTTTAAATACACCACTGGGTTTCTTCTTTTTATTCGTAATTTTAGTTTACTAATTTATTTAAACAATTCAATATTAGATTGTGCTCAAGAAGGTAGGTACTCACCGTTCACTCACAACGGTAGAAGTAAAATAAATGTAAAAGAGATCATTGTACGCTACAAGTGTCGTTGAAGAATCCCCGGATAAAAAATTATCACCGTTAGTGTTACCATGTTTAACGGTGGAGACCATGAACGATCTTCTGCCCACTGACCTGAAATTATGTATGTACCAGAGACCTGCACGATTAAGGTAGACATCGTACGATTACGTTACTAAGTAACACTTCTGACGATTACCACGATGCGAAGGTAACATTGCGCATCGGCATCGCGGCATCGTGGCATCGTACGATTACTATCTGGTATCGTCAATGGCAAATGAAACGAAGTACATACATACATAAAAGCAAAATCTTGTGATTTTTCTTTCATATTTACCTTATATTAGGATAAAATTAATAAAATTCTCTTCATTTAAACATAAATTAATTCAATAAATAAAAATAAATTAAATATAATTCGTTAATTTCCATTATATAGATTTAAATAATAGCACAAATGCAAAAACTTTGCTAATGCGAAAATGCCAGTTCTTTTCTTCGCGCACAATACTAATTGAGTAACATGTTAGTAATCGGCGATGCCGCGATGCCGATACCCACGATGCCGATGCCCACGATGCCAAAGTACCGTTACGTAGCGCGTACTCGCCGCATCGGCATCGCCGCTTGCTAACATGTTACTTTTTTAATTACTCGTGCAGGTCTCTGGTATGTACCTACTGCAGGCGACTTGTATTTTTTCACGATATTTCGCGTTATACAATGAGCTGTAGCCGAAATATATATCATATATTTGGCACGATTTATTGACCTAACGGACATCAATATGAGTGGTAAAAATAATTAAAATTGAGCCACTATATTGACCAGTACAAAAAAGTTTATTGACATTAGCTTACTTACTCCTGATATACATAGCATTAACTTTTTAACCGTTCTCGAAAAAACTCTTAACGCAAATACTATACCACTATCCGTCGAATTGACAACACTGTCAACCTACAGAAAGTATTTAGGAGAACTCCATAGGCATAACTTTTGTTGTCATGATTAAAGTGGGGTTGCAACCTGTCATATTTATTTTGAAAATGGGAGAAATTTCCAGAAGTTCCGTTTGATCGAGATTTCTGGTAAAGATTCAAGGGCCCCCTGAGCCTGAGGGCACCGGGGCACTGCCTCGCCTCGCCCCTAGATAGCTACGCCAGTGCCCCAAACAGTTGTTAAAGTCATTTTTCGGTATAGCTTTCAAGTTTGAATAAATAATAATACATTTTTATTTTGTAAGTATTTGCTTTGAAATTATAAAATTTTAGAAATCTTAAATGAGAGATTATATGGGAACGCCCTTTCAATGTCACTATCAGTGAAACAACTGATCTCCAATTGTGTTTGAGTACGGCGTCTTTATACACTATTTCTAACCGTCTGGAGAAATAAAGTACCGATTTTAAATTGAATATGAGTGAAAATACTTAAAATTTTCAAAGTGAATTGAAATTCAGTTCATATATATGTTCGCGGCGAATTGATTTGCAAGTATTAACGTAATAATATACATATGGGAAAATGAAACGAATTTTTCACAAAATAAATAAAATATAATACCAATAAATTCATGGATCAGAGGATCCTCAACTTATAAGTAGTAGGTTTAGTTGAATCAAACTAAGCACAATGTACTACATTTTGCTCAAATGGGCTCAGGAGTTACCATCAAACCAAACGAAACACGTAATTTAGATATAATATATATTAATTTTCAGAGAAGTTGTTAGGGTATTTCCAAGGAAATTACATGATGGAATTGAAAAAACTGAATAGTCCAAATAAAAGCCCTAATGTACATATATAGAATTTCACACATTTTCGGCATTAAAATATAATAATGTGCAGCTTTATACATAAGTATGTCACTTTATACGTTTCCGATTCATTGCTTCTGTGGGCGTGGTAATGGTACAATTCAGACCATATCAATACTAACCTTCTCATGGTGCTAAAAAATATATATGTATGTACTATACCAAGATTCATCAAAATATCTAAATTTCGATTCAAATTATGACGTACGGCCGAACAGACAGTCTCCGTATTTCAACTTGTCTTGTCTTCCAGGCTATTTAGGTATGTAGTATATATACACCATCAAACAAAATAAAAGTTCAATCATGGTTATCGTAATTTAGTATGTATTTAGTTTTAAGTTTAGGGCAATTCCCTCAGCATTTCATAGGGAATTTCCGTAAACAATCCCAATATTGTATTTGGCATTTTGTGAGTGAACTGCGTCAGAGTAAAGTGTAAAATATCTTTTTTTAAACAGCATTATTTAATTTTTCTTGTTTTTTTGAGAATAAAATTGTACTTTAAAGTCAGGGGTAACTAAATTTTAGTTAACAAATTACCAAATAAAGAGGATGACACTTATTATTGGCAGACATTTTTATTGAAGCCCCTGGTGATGTCATCTATATGTCGACTGGTGCGTTAGAATCTGCTATCTTTATCGATTGTCCAGTGATTCATGACATTTCATTGATTGGAAGGGAATTTATTGCGTTTTAAGTGTCAGTATATTTGTGTTATCGGCGCGAAAATGAGCTTCGAACAAAGAGCCATCATTAAATTTTGTTTTAAAATTGTTAAAACTTTTACCGAAATGTTTCAATTGATGAAACAAGTTTATGGCGATGATTGCATTGCCCGTAGCAGAGTGCACGAGTGGATTCAACGTTTTCAAAGTGGTCGTGAGGACATAAATGACGATCAACATGTGGGCCAATCAAAATCCGTGATCACCGAAAATTCCATCGAAACTGTGCGTGAATTCATCAAAAATCAGCCGAAATCATCATTGAAATTCATGGAATGAAATTGGACATCTCCAAAACATCGATTTATCTCATTTTGACCGAACGTTTGGGCTTACGAAAGGTGTAAAATCAGAATCCAACATTCGAAGAACATCATTAAACCGATTATTTGATCAAAAACTACATTTTAACCATTAGCCACTCTCCGTATTTACCTGATATGGCACAGTGCGACTTCTTAAATTTCGGAAAAATGCATTTGTCCATGAAAGGAAAGCGTTATGCAGTCGTAGAGGCCCTTCAATAGGCTTGCACCGGCATACTGGCGGCCATACCGGCCCACGTGCTAAAACACTCGTTCGACATGCTTTTGGACCGTGCAAATAGCTGTATTGAAGCATAAGGAGACTATTTTGAATAAACCAAATTGATTTTGCCGAGAAAACCATGTGTTCTGTTTTTTTAAGTCCTGTTTACTTTGAAAAGCACGTTGTATGAGGATTGGCAAAGGCAAGGTATGGAAAACCATAAACCATTACGAACAACACAAAATTAAAAACACTATGTGGCAAGGTAACCCAAAAAAATATCCACTAAATTCATGATGAGAAATAAGTCCTGTAAATATCTCTTTATATACAGAGTAAAAAAGTTTGGTTATGTTGGGAATGAAGAGTATTTTACCAGTAATAAAGCTCTTCTTCGCGCAGCAAATATAAAAACAGGCTCAATTTTACGAATAGTTACGGTAACATGTCAAAATGATCTGCAATCACGTTATTAGGTCATGCAAATCGAAATTTTAGGGGAAAAATTCTAAAAGATGTAACCAGATGTGGTGTAAGCCTAAAAAATATTTCCCACACAGTTAAGCGTGAGTGGGTAACTCATGGTTTGGGGCTGCTTTTCATCGGCAAGAGGTGGAAGAATTGTTAAAATTTACTGCAAGAAGAATGGTGAGTTCTAAAATGATAAATTAAAAGAAAATCTTTCGAAAAGTGCCTGAGTGATAATATCTTTCAACAGGATAATGAGCCCAAACAAAAGAGCAGGATAGCACAGCGGTTTTTTTTTATTGAAACAGGGATTACACAATTAGAGTAGCTCCCTTTATCACCACACTTAAACCCAATAATGCATCTTTGAACTATATTGAAAGAAAAATTCCATAACAGACCCGGGTAGACATTTTCTGGTGAAGAATGCAGCAAGGGTTGCAAACAATTCCTTCTTCTTAAGTGGCGCAGACACCGCTTAAGCGAGTAAAGCCGAGTTAACAACTGCGCGCCGTGTGGATATTCCACGCGTAGCCAGGTCCTTCTCCACCTGGTCCTTCCAACGGAGTGGAGGTCTTCCTCTTCCTCTGCTTCCCCTGGCGGGTACTGCGTCGAATACTTTCATAGCTGGAGTGTTTTGCGTAGCCGCTGTCTTTTAATTCGCTGATCTATGTCAATGTCGTCGTATATCTCGTACAGCTCGTCGTTCCATCGAATGCGATATTCGCCGTGGCCAATGCGCAAAAGACCATAAATCTTTCGCAGAACTTTTCTCTCGAAAACTCGCAACGTCGTTGAGGTCATCGTCCAAGCCTATGGCTTATATGGCTATGCATATAGCAGGACGCGAATTATAGAGTTTGGTTTGTTCGTCGAGAGAGGACTTTACATTTCGATTGCCTACTCAGTTCGAAGTAGCACCTGTTGGCAAGAGTTATCTTGCGTTAGATTTCCAGGCTGTACGTCCATCGTGTACGTTTATTATGGACTGGCTTAAAAATAGCACTGTGGTCAGAAGATATGACTAACACAACGTTTGGGTTTTGTTCCAATGTAGAATTAACTTCATTATTAGCAGCCGCTATAGGTTTTTTTGTTATAAAGTCTGTTAAAAGATGTTTTTTTTTTTGGTTTCTCCAGTTATTTAAATAATTCTTGATATTCCACAACACAAGATTTAAGTTTACGTTGGAATTGTAATATACATACATAGTACATTTCGGGATCATGAGCAAGAAAATGTTGTTCCAAACTTGAAGCAAATTTTAAGCCCTCACATATTAAATTAGCCGTTAAAACCTGGCCTTCACCTTCGTCTTCGTCGATATCGACATCTGTATTATCATTGATAGTGAATCAAGTCCTCATCATCAATAGGACCTTCTGAATCTAAAATACATATTTACATATATCTTAACGTTTGCTTGATGTAGTACATTTTAAATTCTGCTGTAATACCCTGATCGAGATCCTGGCTAGGTGCATTATCAATAAGCAAAACGATTTTGAATTCTAAACCTTTTTGTGTCATATATTTCTGGACTTCAGGAACATGATCGTTATTAAACCAATCTTTCAACAGAATAGCCGTCATCCATGCCTTTTTATTCGCCATAAGATGAACTGGTAGTTGTTTAATGTCCTTACCTTTTGAAACTCTTGGTACAAGGGCTTCGTTGATTAAGAGTGGCTTCAAAATTTTATCGCCAGCTGCGATAAAGGCACCACCTGTCTTTTGATATTTTGCTATGAATTTGCTTTCAAAACAATGCCGTTTCGTCGGCATTAAATATTTGATCTGGGGTACATACATACTATGTCTATTTACTCCTTAGAATTACTTTTGCTAATTCATCCGGATAGGTTTTTGCAGCATTTTCGTCTGCTGATGCCAATTCTCCTGGAATTTTTACATTGTAAAAATCGTGTCTTTTCAGAAAACCTGTTAGTCATCCATGACTTGCATTGAAAACAATTTTATTTGTTTTTATTTTTGAAGTGGGTTGTATATTCTTTCTCATTAATAATCTTCCCATCTATAGGAATTTTTGCTTCCTGTAAATCTTCAATCCATAACACCATATGTTTTTCAGTTTTCTACAAAGTATAATATTGACTATAATAAGTTGTTTTTGAACTAAGTAATGAACCAGAAGTTACTCATTGTCGAATTGAACTCTCATTTTTTTTAATTGTTCTTATTGTCGCTTCTTTATTTCAAAAAGGTTTAACAGATGTTAAACCTTAGCCCCTTTTTAGACTTGCTTATTGCAATTTTCTAAAATAACAATTTAGATAATATTACCTATGAGAAATTATTACCAATTCCGATTATGTAATTTGAAAATTTCACCAATTTATACAACAAATAATTAATTTAAACTTTATCTTTAATAACTTTATTGAAATTATATATTGCGTCATCTGAAAACTGATATGTTAAATAAAAAGGGTATTTCCCTTAAACTAAACGAGCCGTGAAGTAGAGTTGGCATTTTGATGATTCTTGTTAAATAAAACAGTGCGTGTCATTTCAAAATCGTGTAAAAAAGACCGTATAAAAAAATATTTTTCTGTACTTACTATATATCATTATTGGCTTCCGAGAAACGATTTACCTGAGCTGAGTTAATTGTACACGAAACGCCCAGAATACAATTCACAAGTTAAAAATAAACAAATTCCAACAATTTTAAAGTTTTCCCATAGAATGTGAGTCTTTGCTATGAAGTTTGTAGTAGTAATTTACAGGGTTGTTACAGTTTTTGGTTAAAAAAAAAAATCACATTGAAACTTACATATGTATGAGCATATATTGATTTACAGAAGATCTATGAAAAATATTGAAAGTCGGATCCTAATGGTAAATAGTTATTTATTTTGGCTTTTCCAAGATGCGTCCTTATACTAATAATATCAATCCGGATTAAGATATGAATTCTAAAGGAGGCATTAGTATATGAAATCTTATAATAAATAAATATATACTTTGTTACCAAAGAATTTATTGTTTATTTGTTTAATGTTTATTTTTATAAAACGTTTTTATTTTTGAATATAAACATACATATGTACATACATTAGATAAAAGTTAATTATTATATTGCAACCTGTGGTCTATTGTGCGTATGTGTACGTACTGATTTTTTCTCAACATTCCCAAATTATATTTATTTTGATTTTTACAACAGTTATATCTACTTTGGATATACATATATTAAAATATTTCATTAACACTCTTACCAAAAAAATGAGTTGTATTTAAAAAAACCCAATTTAGACCAGAAAATCGTATAGAAACGCTATTGGTCGCCGACGATGCCTGCAACTTTACCGCTGTTTATTTGTACGTATTATAAACATAGACATGGATAAAATTCTGAATGTATGAACACGGGCACATACTTGTGTTATATAAACATCTTGTACATACATATACATACTTACATTCACTGTCCAATGAAATGTACATAAGTTTTTTCGTCTGTTATATGTATAGGGCTAACGGATTCCACATATTTGGTTGTGACAGCGCATTAGGTCTGTCCAATTATGAATATTATTGTAATTTTAATCTAAGGTAGAAAAATTAATTCTTTTGTTGACCCAGTTTGGTATAAAACCTTTTTGAATATTCACTTTCAAACATTCGTTACTATACGAAATTGTGAATTAATAATTAAAATTAAAAATGATAATGATAATGCTTTTGAACGTTCGTATAGTATTTTATCCACGTCATAGTGCAGGGTTGCGCGACTAGTCCCTAGGCGCAGAATTAGGCAAGAAGTAGAATTTCCAGACTATTACCGACGCACTCAATCACGCCAAAGCTCGAGAAGCTCACTTCTTAATTCTCCATAACTTAAAAATGAAGTTATGTCCAAAAACTTAATTGTGTTAGTCAACAGATTTCAAGTTAACTTTTTCTAATAATTGCAACGATAAATAAATGTTTGAATTAAATGCTTTGCTACCCTTATATGCAGATATTCCGGTACAATTTGAAAAAAAATGTTTGACTGAAAGTCTGTGTATAAACTGATTTATACACTTATTCTTTAAAAGCATTGAAGTTGTAAGTAGGAAAATACCTTTGTCATATTTTTCTCTCGGCGGCGCAGAATATTTCACATATCAACGGAATGAAATAGTAAAGGGTCTGTAGTCAAAAAGTAAAGTTAAAATAGTTATGAATTGATTGAAATACATATGTTCATTTTAAACTAAAGTATGCTAGGGTGCAAACTACAGTTAAGTCCAAAACAATAAGTCCACTTAAGTTTGTTTAATAATTTTACGTTTGGACCAATATGTATAGTAAAAAAATGGGGACAAGCTTGAAAATTAATATATCATGTATGTACATACATATGTTTATAGTAGATATGTATCATATGTACGTTATCTGAGCGATTACAAAGTTGTGATCCGATTTTGAACATCTTTATATATGTATGTGGTGTCATACCTTAAGGACAATATTTACGCAAAGTTTTATTCCAAATATTGGTGACTGATTTCTAACTTAACTTTGTATAAGAATGAACGTGGTTTTATCCGATTTTACAATTTTCATCAAATGCTAGCAATTTATTATAGCTGTAGCAGTTCGTGAGTTACATGATTTTTTTCGTTCGTGTGTGACATGATTTTCTTTTTAATTATAACACTTTTGCATTTTTCGGTTAATGCGATTTTGTGGTCGTAGCAACGTTTCAAATATACCATTGCAATATCAACTTTCCAAAATATTCTAATATTCAGTGAAGTTATCGGTTGAATGAAACGACAAATGGACATACATATATCCGAATGGTTCTTACAAACGGAACTCTGTGCAACAGGTTACGAGAGTACAGATCTAAAATCTATGTATACATGTGTACATTCAATCGAGTGCAATAGTTTGCTCCACATTTTTATTTACTTATTTATAATTTTTGCATATACATTAGTCGTCTAAGTGGGAATTCATAACTCTCTAAATTAATTTCGTAACAACTTAGTTCAAATATTTGTACAGTTTTGTTGTTATATTTGAACAATGTACACCCTAATGAGCTGCTGCTCAACGCAAAAGTGTCTGAGTGCAAAACCCAAACCATTGGTACGGATAAATTTTAACCAAACGGATAACTGGTAAAAGCACCACCAATCAGCTAGTCGGAATATATATACATAAATGTGTGGTAATGAGTTCACCATCGTTCCGTCGTACTTTAAGATCAAGTTTTAAGACTCATTGATGGTGAATGAGGAATAAAAGTGCAGATCTATTTAGAAGGTCATTATGTAAACAATAAAATAATAGAGTTCCTATAACCGCGAATTTTTACCGACTCTGAATATTTGTGAATTAAACAAATAGAATAAAACACACATTCCAAAAAGTTCTAAAATTGAAAAGTTTGTTTAAATTATCCATTACTAATTAATAAATAAATAAATGAAAAAAAATAATAAGCTTTTGACACAATACCATACACCGAGTCCAGCACCATTAAAGTTGCGGACAGAAATTTCTTGGGATATTAATGACGTAATTATTCCAATTGTTAACGAATTCGATGAATTTGATGAGTGGGTTGATGGCCATCGCCGTCTAGTTTATTCGGCGTCTAATGAAGATGCGAAAAAACATTCATCAGGCTGGGCCATGCGAAACACAAACAATCATAATATCAACATATTAAAAAAGAGTTGTCTGGGAGTACTTTATTGTTCGGCTAAATGCAAACTGGCAAATGGTAGCAATATAAATTTACGTCCTGCAATTTGTGATAAAGCCCGTCGTAAACAGCAGGGTAGACAATGCCCTAATCGGTAAATATTTTTATTTACTTATTATTTATTTATTTTGATTTAATATTTTATATTATCTATCTATAATAATGTCAAATTTAGTTCATTTTGAAATTTGCGATAACCGGTAAGTAATAAAATCAAGCAAACATTTTTAGTTTAAATGCGCTTTTTATGAAAGGACCTCTATTTTGATCACAGTAAAATTAAGCACTATTAGCTTTAACCATTGAATTAGATTCAAATTTTTAAATTGCTCTAAGTACAAAAACTATGTATTAAAAGATAATATTTTTTTTATAGCGTTTTTCAATATTCTGGTATAAGTAAAATATAAATATATACCTACATATGTATGTATATCGAGGAGTTTCATCTAATGTTCCTATTGTTGCCGTAAGCTCACATAACATACAAATCTATTAACCGAATGCTTAAGTTATTTCATCTAACAATATCCACAAAACTTTTACAAAGAATTTAATTCGCTAATACAATATACTAAATATTACTGTAACACAATTCGGAGTTTGTGGGAACAAATTTGCTTAAAAAAATTAAGTAACTCCCGCTCCCACTAAATGTTATTTACACATGTACATATTTAACATATGTATATTGTAGTGTAAAAACAGGTAGAATCAAATTCACGTCTCCTTCCAGTACATACATATATGCATTTACCACCAATGAAGATATCTGGATAAAACCTTGCACTATTAGTAGGAATGTACACTGCGCATCATCAGGTTAGCGCATACCCTCGTGTAAGTGCTTTGGGTTCAAAACATAAGCCGCTAATGTTTTTAAAATTAATAAAAATTATTTTTGTTTATGGCCCATTCAATTCCGTGTTAAATAAAACAAAAAATACTGGTTATTTATTTTTGTAATATATTTTTTTGTTTTTTTTCGAAAAATAACATAACAATTAACAATTCAAATTTGGTTATCAGGTTAGCACACATCATTTTTTTCATTGTTGAAAAGTCTTTTAACCACGAAATTTTTTATAAAGTGTTACATATAGTAATTTTAACATTTTTATACAAAAATTAATAATGTGTCGATCCTCCCTTGTTGAGAATTACCTCATAGATTCGATTGGAAACGATTCATATAATTTTCCAATATAATTAAGTGACATGGTGGACCAAGCGTACTTGATGCCTTCAATTAGCTCCTCTTTGTTGGAATATTGTTTCCCAGACTCGTAAACTTTACGAGCCAGCCATCCCCATACCTTTTCTATTATATTGATGTCGGGTGAATAAGGCTGCAACTGCATTAGACGGACATTTTGGTCCCCAATCCATGACTTAACCACCCGGGCAGTGTGGATCGGGGCATTGTCGTGTTGGAAAGTCCACGGCAGATCTCCGAAAACGTTTTGGAAATGGGGAAAAGCTATTTCAAGTACGTTTTTGTAAGTGTTTGCATTCATATTTGCAGTTAAAAACTGTAACTCGCACGTACCGTAATAGCAGATGGCGCCCCACACCATCACATCCCCCACCCTACTATGAAGGCGATCCAACTGATGTTCCTCTTTGCGAAGATCATGGAAGTAGTAGTTGTATCCGTCCGGATTTTCCAAATTAAATTTTTTTTCATTCGAGAAGACAACGTAGCGCCAATCAGAATTCCATGGCATGTGCTTCCTCGCAAAATTCAAGCGCACTTCCTTTCTAGCAACGTTTAGTATGGGTTTTTTCTTTAATTTCAGTCTTTTTAAATGTGGAGCACTACGTATCACTCTTTGAATTGTAGATAAGCTGCTTTAACATTAACATTTGCCCTAATCTTTGCGGTCGAGGCGTGAGAGTTTGAGGCTTCTCTCAAAATTGCTCTCTTATCAGCAGCGGAAATCACTCTATTATATTTGTTATTTTTGCCATAATTCAACTTATTGCTGAGAAATGCTGATATAACTTTACGACTTCTGCCCATTTTGTTGGATATTGAACTTATTGACAGCCCTGCTTCCTTGTAAGCTTCAATTTTGGATCTCTCCTCAACAGATAGCGATTTTCCTTTACCCATATTAAAGCGAATAGTTTACTTTAGCAGTATAAAAAAATTGGTTGCAATACGCATTCAACTGTTGAAGATAAACTGAAAGGAATTTGCTTGTGCTAACCTGATGACGCAAAAATACAACACACTTCTCCATTAAAAATAATAGAAAATAGCAAAAACCAAATAACGGGATCTTTCTTTCACATGTTCTCTTTGCCAGTGATGGTGTATACGAAGATCAGAAAAATAGAGTAAAATAATTTTGCTGCATCTTAACAAAAACAACTACAAGAGAAATTATATAAAGCCGATAGGGGGTGTGCTAACCTGATGATGTGTATATCTATAAAGAATATGCCATCTTAAGCCGAAGAATTGTCAAAATCGGACCGACATTTATCATGGTCTTTTTGTGAAATAGGTTATTGGAATCTGGAGACAATTTTTTACTGTGCCTTTGTGTCAAAAATGAGCTCAATCAAGTGATGATCTTCCTATACATAAAAGAAGGTGTTTCGAACTTCCGGTTAACTTTATACAATATATTTCGGCCAATCTGTGAGGTATCTTAATTGTATCTTAATGAAACTCAGAGATCTTCATTATACCAAAAATGTATAAAATCGAATTATTCATATATGAGTTTCTAACTTGCGGTTCGCTTTATTTTTTTATATATGTATATCGGTCAATATGTAAAATATCATAACGAAATTATGTGCATACATACATATGTATATGTATAACATTGGATAAATTGTAGTTTAATAGCGGAACTGTGTTAAATGTTATTTTCATTATTCTAACAGACTTTATGCCGAATATGTTGGCCAGTGTGTGAGTTATTTTCAATAAATTGAGTAATGTTATCAGTATAGACTTTTCTCTGGTTGATGTTTTCCTCATACATAAATATGTAAATCACATTATATTATTTAAATCACATTTTATACAACATATCTTATTAAAAGCCATAGAAAAAACACATTTTCGCCGTATATCTTGTACACTTTTGACACAATTTGCAGGAATTTCTGCCCGAATTGGAGTTTTTAAATACCATTTTTGAAAATTTGGAGAAATAAAAGTATTTGTTGAAGTATTTTTCTGAATATTAAAAAACAGCGAAGATCGTTTTGCCGCCCCCAAGACGTTGCGTCCGGGGCGACGGCCCCCTTCGCCCCTCCCTAGCTACGCCGCTGTACAATATGGATTCATATGCTCACAATTTGTCGAAGAATCAATGTTGAATTTGTACGCGACATTTTTAATACAAAGTTTTGTAAAAATTGAAATTGTTTTCCCGCATCTTTGCAAATGTCATCAGTATAAAATAATTTTTTACATCGAACTTGGATTTCTTTACTTGTTCAACACAAATTTTTTTTACACTCGAAAGAACAATTTTCACCGACTTTTACCCTTGCAAATTATGAAAGTAATAAACGTTCGGTGACGCCCGAATTTAAAGCTTCCTTACTTCTTAAAGTTCTTCCTGTGCACACTTGTTTGGCAAACAAGAGAGAATCACAACACTAGTGCGCAAGGTTGCACCACAAGTGCTTCCCGTTTATTTAAGCATCTGGTAAATTTTGTTAGAAAAAAAAACTGTTGGTGTGATGGCAGTGAGAACGTAACCGCCAATGGCACTATGATAACCGACTACTTGATGCCTGAAATTGAAGCTCGTGATCTTGGCGACATTTAGCTTTAAAGAGACAGCTCGATATATATCATACCATTAGACTTTTTCCTGTGGGGATATGTAAAGTCAAAGCCTATGCGGCCAATCCCGCTTCGACTCGGGCCTTGGAGGAAAATATAGTGTGTCAGATACCAGTCGAAATGCTCGAACGAGTCATCGAAAATTGGGCTTAACGAATCATCTGATTTGATAGCCAACATTTTAAAGAGATATTCTTCAAAAAATAAAACTTTCTAAAGTGAAAATTTGTATCTATCATCTCAAATTTTCTCTCTGACATACGAAGATTTTTGTTCTTGAAAATAGTAGCTTGTTGATACCGAATCGTGCGTGCTTGGCAACACGCTTTATGTTTTTATACGTAACAGTTTGCTTCTACGTAATTCGGCATTTTTTCTTATTGAAATATTCAAAAATTTTATATTTACTATATGAGCACATTACTTGTTATTTAAAGTTATGTCAGTTATTTTTTTATATACATGTGTCTCTTCAAGAATTTCTTAATTTTGGCATGCCAAAACGTACAGTTACCACCCAGAACTATACGTTTTGGCATGCCAAAATTAAGAAATTCTTGAAGAGACACATGTTCTTTTGACATATGTATGTAGATTTACAAATTGACAAATTGGTTAGCCGTTACAACCGAAACTTAATTGGAGTTTGCATTTAAATATAAAAATATAATTATATAAATAAGTTATTTAAATAATATAAACAAATTTAAATAAAATAAATAATTTGTGCCAAACCTTTAACATGTACAGCCAGGAGAAAATTCAGCACCGAGTAATCTGCCACCAGGGGTGCATTTTTATTCATAAGAACTCACTACTTATTGAATTTCAGATTATCTGTAAATATTTTTTATGGACGAAATACGACACACTGTGACGTTTAAATCATCTACTAATTAAAATATATCATAAATAAATAATTTCCCACTATATTAAGTAACAATATTTATAGTTTTTATTATGTCAATATTCAAGTATTCAAGTATTGAAATTATCGATGACTACCGATTTTTGAGCCAGTAGTTGCATATGAATGGCTCGAATGCTTCAAGTGCTCACAGTAAATCTTTAATATACATACTACATGTGTAGTGTAAGAGTGTTGAACCATTGTTATTGGGCTTACTGTTGGCCCACAGTGGGATAGATCAACTACTAAATTTATACTAAAAAGTATGTATTAATAAGATATGAAGATAAATTATAATAATGTATAAATGGCAATATTACGATTTTTTTGGAGCCGCGATTTGTTGGTACGAATGAACAGGGACCTCTAGCACTAGGAAGTCCTCAGGATTAAAAAATGTACACACATGTACCCTCCTTAGACTTATAGTTTTCACACATTTTTCAAATAATACACTTTTAAAGAAAATAAATATATTTTGCAAACTACTTTCACAATCACACTTTCAAGAGATTTGTGTGTTTCCATTTATGACAAATAGTAGTGTTATAAAGCGACAATGGTTCAAAATAAACTCTTATTTCATACATATGGGTTATATATTATATATTATTTAAAAAAGATGTTGACATCTGGTTTCGATAAATATGTTTTTTAAGCTAGAAACATATTATAAAATTACACAACATTTTTTCAACTTCGCTTCTATTGCCTTTACGAACGCAAATGTCTTGTATTTTTTCTAGTTTTTATTTCCGTTTTTGTTTTCAAACGAGATATGGCTTTGGAGCGGTTTATTTATTTTAATATAATTGTTTATTACTTATTGTGATTTTAAAAAGCATATGCAAAAATTTCACTTTAATATAGGCAGTGGACCCATTATTTCATCAGATGTATGGCCGTCGTTGAAAATTTTTCTAGCAATGTTTCCATCATTTGAAGATCCACTACCACCTATTTTTGGTTTAAGACCCATTTTGCGAAACTCGAAAATTATTTGTTTTCCTTCTTAGAAATCGTTCTTTGGCTTCTAAACCCTTTAATTTCCATTGTCTGATTTCAAGTCTATTTATTTTCAAAAAGTCGAATATAGGCATGTAATGGAGACAATCCAAATTCGCAGCGAACTGTTCGTACTTCTTTTTTCAAGCATTTGTCAATATCGGTTATCTCAGTAGGTTTGGCCTGAAGGTCGGGGGTTTTCTAAATTAGTTTGTGCTCCTCATCATTTTGCGATTTTATTAGCCAAAAGCAAATCATCAGCAGCGGACACATCGAGTTCTGCTAAATCTGCAATCCTTAGCCGCTTCGTTCTCAATGAGCACTCTACCAGAGTTAATCTAGGGCGTCCTCGATCTTGACTCAATACGGATGATTTTCGACTTAATAATATACAAGTATATTCATATTGTGCAAACCAATTCGAACTTTTTTGTATAACTTTTGATTTTGTTCTGCTGCTTTTATTCCACATATCTGCAAATCTTTTAAATATGTAATCAAGTCTTTTCATAACAATATTTTCAATATATTCGTAGCCATGCTTTTTTTTAGCTTTATTAGGAAATTAACCTTTTTCCAAACACAACAATTCAAAAATATATAGGCGTGAAAGGTCATATGAATATGGCGTGCCAGAATAAAAGTACATCTAAAACAAACATTTGGTAAAAGTGAGAAAATGAAAACCAATTTAAATAAATATGACAAAAAAAACAATATAATATACTCGTTTATACATCTTCTTCTTCTTAATTGGCGTAGACACCGCTTACGCGATTATAGCCGAGTTAACAACAGCGCGCCAGTCGTTTCTTCTTTTCGCTACGTGGCGCCAATTGGATATTCCAAGCGAAGCCAGGTCCTTCTCCACTTGGTCCTTCCAACGGAGTGGAGGTCTTCCTCTTCCTCTGCTTCCCCCGGCGGGTACTGCATCGAATACTTTCAGAGCTGGAGTGTTTTCATCCATCCGGACAACATGACCTAGCCAGCGTAGTCGCTGTCTTTTAATTCGCTGAACTATGTCAATGTCGTCGTATATCTCGTACAGCTCATCGTTCCATCGAATGCGATATTCGCCGTGGCCAATACGCAAAGGACCATAAATCTTTCGCAGAATTTTTCTCTCGAAAACTCGTAACGTCGACTCATCGGTTGTTGTCATCGCCCAAGCCTCTGCGCCGTATAGCAGGACGGGAATAAATGGGTGACTTATAGAGTTTGGTTTTTGTTCGTCGAGAGAGGACTTTGCTTCTCAATTGCCTACTCAGTCCGAAGTAGCACCTGTTGGCAAGAGTTATCCTGCGTTGGATTTCTAGGCTGACATTGTTGGTGGTGTTTACGCTGGTTCCAAGATAGACGAAATTATCTACGACTTCAAAGTTATGACTGTCAACAGTGACGTGAGTGCCAAGTCGTGAGTGCGACGACTGTTTGTTTGATGACAGGAGATATTTCGTTTTGCCCTCTTTCACTGCCGGACCCATTTTCTGTGCTTCCTTGTCCAGCATGGAGAAAGCAGAACTAACGGCGCGGGTGTTGAGGCCGATGATATGGATATCATCGGCATACGCCAGCAGTACACTCTTATAGAAGATGGTACCTTCTCTATTTAGTTCTGCAGCTCGAACTCGTTTATACATACTTATACTTAAATCTAAAAAATTATGAAAAGTGATACATAAAAAATGTCGAAGTTTGTAGAATAAGACGAATAACAAAGAGAGGGGCAAAAGTTGGCAGCTGAAATCTAAACCATAGACTCGGAAAACATTAACTAATATGAACAAACAAGACCCATTTGAGGCCGAGATAGGGATCACAACTTTTTTTTATTACTTAATTCGATGTATAAAGAAAAATATACTACTGTGACCAAATTGAAAGGTGAATTTTGTCCATTTCATTTCCTTCAAACGAATTTCCCAGGCACCATAGCACTTGAAAAAATCCTCCGTCGTGATGGCCAACACGGCTTCTTCCATTCAGCTTTTATATCCTCAATTGAGTCAAAACGGTGTCCTCAGAGTGCTCATGCGAATTTGCTGAATAGCCAGAAGTTACACGAAGGTAAATCAGTCGAGTGCGGTGGATAATTTCGTATATCTTGTAACCAGCATTAACACCAACAACAACGTCAGCCTCGAAATCCAAAGCAGGATATCTCTTGCCAACAGGTACTACTTCGGACTAAATAGGCAATTGAGAAGTAAAGTCCTCTCTCGATGAACAAAAGCCAAACTCTATAAGTCACCCATTTATTCCCGTCCTGCTATACCGCGCAGAGGCATGGACATTGCGAGTTTTCGAGAGAAAGGTTCTGCGAAAGATTTATGGTCCTTTGCGCATTGGCCTCGCCAAATATCGCATTCGATAGAACGATGAGCTGCTTGAGATATACGATGACATTGGCATCGTTCAGCGAATTGAAAGACAGGGCTACGCTGGCTAGGTCATGTTGTCTGATTGGATGAAAACACTCCAGCTCTGGAAGTATTCGCAGTACCCGCCGGGGGAAGCAGAGGAAGAGGAAACCGTCCACTCCGTTGGAAGGACCAGGTGGAGAAGGACCAGTTGGCGTCACCTTGCAAAAAGAAGAAACGACTGATGCGCTTTTGTTAACTCGGCTATAACCGCGTGAACGGTTTCTAAGCCAGTAAATAAGAAGAATAAGTATCACTCACCAGGTCACTTGTAAAACAATAGTTTTAAAACAATAAAACAATATATTACGAAAAAATCGCTTTGTTATATAACATACACATTTTTCATTTTGATTTACGGCGATTAAACACGATTTTATATTGCAATTTTATTTGTTATGAGAGATAATTTTTAATCTATTTGCAGTGCACAGTCCGCGTGTTCTATTGTGGCGCGTACGAAAGGGATAGAGAAAATATTTTTTTAACGTTAGTTTCAAAAAATAGTTTTGAGACATACAGTAGTAAATTTCTATTTTTTTATTTGAAGCGTGCGAACCATTGTTGTCCTAAACTTCACAAACTTCATTGGTGGCTTGCGTGGCATTCTTCCCTTTTTATTAAAAAAAATTTCAAAATATGTGACCAGGTCTACGAAAAGGGAGCTTACGTGCGAAAACTAGTTTTTTGGGAAAAGCTGTTAAAAATAATCCTCAGTTTCTCGTTATCTCATTAATTGTTCTCCTTTTTTTTGACACCTAAGCCCCCTTTCCGTAGACCAGGTCACATATAGTGAATTTCTTCATTATTTTCACTCTTTTTTGAACAGTTGTAACTTTTTTCAACTTTTTTTTGTAGATATACGACTGCAACGACATCTATTGACAAAATACGAAAAGACTTTTTCGACTACCAATATTATAATCCAATATACCGTATATAGTTGTATGTGAATAGGACATGTGGTGTAGTTCAAACTGTTATATTTAAAAGTGTAATTAACATTTCCGTGCTTTTGAGAAGCTGATCGTTAAACTTTTTTGTAAACAATTCCAGTCGATAGTAAATTGAAAATTCTAGCCGTTCACGTATTTCCATAAACAAAATTTTGACAACTTATACAAATAATTTAGGGTTTTTCCAAACTTTATATTGCAAAAAATCATGTGCCATAAGAAGAAACCCAATGATTACATCAAATTTGTTCTTATTAAATTGTATTATTGATTTCAGACATACATACCTATTTTAATTATTTTGCTTTTGCCAAATTTATGACTCATTATGAACTCAAGCTATACTATATAATGGAAATGAGACACAGTCAACTCCGTAAGGCCCATAACCAAAGGTGCAGCATTTTGTGGTACTTAAAAGGCACTTTAAAGAATCTCGCAGAAGTACTACATATATGGTACTTAAGTTCTGTTTGTTAAAAATATCCATTAAAATGTAAAAATCTAACCTTTAATTAATATAAACAAAAATATACGGTCCTTTGGCAATATTAAATATTATTTCCAACATGCAAAAAAGGGCTAAGTTCGGGTGCAACCGAACATTATATACTCTTGCAACTTGCAAGAATCAAAGCGAGAGAAATACTTTGAGGTTTAAAACTAATCATATAGAGTCAGCCGGACGTTCTAAAATCCTGATATTAGTTATATATAAATTTACCGATTTCAGGCACAAAGATACACTACTATGAGTAAAACACGCTCTTTTATTTTCATTGGGATAACTCACATTTTGGCCGATATACTATATACCCCAAAGTTCGGAAATTTTTATACAAAGTATATGGGGGCTACGGGACCAATAGGGATGCAACCCATTTTTGACATACAGACATACCATTATAAGAGAAGTATTATCCCTTAATTGCAGTTATATATATTATATTGGGTCCATATATTCAGTGCCTAAGGGTTTGAGCAGTTTATATTGGATTTAAACAATTTTTGGTCACAAGATGGCACACAATAAAAAAACTATTCGTGCAAAGTATTATCCCGTATATTAATTGCTTTTGATTTGTGTACTGGAAACTGAACGAATCAAGGGGAATTTAAAATTGTGTTATATGGGAAAAGGCGTGGTTTTAGTCCGATTTCGACTATTTTTACAATGCAACATAAGAATATAAGAAGAATGCCACATACTAAATTTTGTCGATATCGGTTTGGTCGGGTGCTGAGATTTGGGCTTTCACCCAACATCCAATTTTTAGACCGTTCCTATAAAGCTTTCTCATACCATCTTCGTGGTGAAATTTAATGTCTCTGGAGTATTTAATTATGGAATTATTGCGCTTTTAGTAGTTTTTAACAGTGCCGTTATATGGGAAGTGAGCGGGGTTATCCTCCGATTTCATCCATTTTCACACTGTCGGTAGAAGTTCTTATAAGATTTGTACTCACGAAATTTGGTTATTGTAGCTTAAGTAGTTTAGGATCGAACATTATACTTGTTAGAGAGCGAGCCCACGCCCACTTTTCCAAACAAAATTTCCCACATGTGCTCCTTGCCACTGCGAATCTCTGTGCAAGTCTGTCTGTTTCAGCTTTTTATCTTAATTCAGTGTTTAGTTATGGCACTTTATATGTTTTCGGTTAATAGCGATTTGTGGGCGGGCAATAGTTCGATTACGCCCATCTACGAACTCGAATGTGTTTTTGTACTAAAGAACCCCCATACAAAGTTTAATCGCGATATCTCAATTTTTACTCAAGTTACAGCTTGCATGGTCGGACGGACAGACAGACAATCAACCGGATTTCAACTTTTCTCGTCATACTGATCATTTATATATGTATACTTGTATACAACCCTATATCTATCTTCATTAGTTTTAGGAGATACGTACAACCGTTAGGTGAATATAACTAAAATACTCTGTAGCAACTGGTTGCATGAGTATAAAAAGGACTAATAAATATTGTTTAAAAAAACTAATAAGCATGCCTTTAAAGCACATGAAACTAAAACGTGAAAAATAATTACTTATACAAATAAACTGACAAAAATAAAAAAGGGAGGCGCACTTATTGCGCGAAAAAATATGGCAGAAAGCATCTTACGCTGGGGAATGATTATTAGCTAGACTGTTATGTACCTTGAGGTTTGCAAAAATTATACATTACTTTGTGATACTAATGTTCCGAAATAGTATCTATCCCATGTTTGGAATGTACTCAGTGCAGCTAAGTTCTTTTTTTGCACAGCAGGGCAGGTAATAAAAACATTAAATAGTAACAACATAAATTACAATTAATACTTGGTGTAGGTTTAGCTAATAAAACGAAATAGAGAAGATTCATGGGCATACCAACTGACTAAATAACAATCATATTTACAATTTTTTCCTAGCCTTATTTTTCGAAAAGTATCAAAACCTTAATGCGGTTTTGTTTTCTATTGCTGTTAGTGATGAATGTCGGAGACGAGTTTGGCCCATATTATTTTAAACATTTTTTTTATTATTTTAATTTACTAAATAACTTTTGAGCTGCTGCAGAAGTGACAGGATTTGTAAAGAATAATAACTGTAAATACTTCCGTTAAGTCGCATTCTAGCACTCCATATTTGCTCATTGTTTCCTTACATAATTGGTGAACAGACCGTGCTTGGGTTAGTTGAGGTAAAATTAGGTGGTAAATATTAATAAATTAAAGTGAAAAATTAGGGCTTATCATATTTGAATATTTTCTTGTAAATAATAAAAATGTTGGTGTTGGAAAACCGAATATATGACAGACTGCACCTTACTAATAAAACGTGTATTTAATTGAGATATTACTGTGCATAGTATAAAGCATTATTGAAAATATAAATTTTAGCAGCTAATTCACAAAATTTTTTTTAATTTTCCTTTGCCTTTTTTCTTTGCACTTAAATAATTTGTAATCATTTCCATACATTTGTAACTTTGCTTTGGGCTCTGCTAAAGCTTTTCTCGTCTCGTCCAAATTGATGGGGTTATTTATGTAAAGTTTTGGATGCATAATTGATGTTGTTTGCAAAGTAACACGAACTCAAAATTTTGCATTTTTTTTAATACTCTCTGCTTCGTCACGCTCATCTTTATTAGAGCACTTTAGAACTATTTCTGATAATACTTTGATAATAACGAAGTTTTATTGCAGATATCATATCACCTAAAACTAAACGAGATAGATATAGGGTTATACATATGTACATATATACATATAAATTATCAGTATGACGAGAAAAGTTGAAATGCGGTTGACTATCTGTCTGTTCGTCCGTCCATGCAAGCTGTAACTTGAGTAGAAATTGATATATCTCGATGAAACTTTGTATGTGGTTTTTTAGTACAAAAAAAAATTCGATTTTGTAGATGGGCGTAATCGAACTGCCACGCCCACAAATCACCATTAACCGAAAACATATAAAGTGCCATAACTAAGCACTAAATTAAGATATAAAATTGTAATTTGGCACAGGGGATTGCAGATTTTTTTTATAGTGGGTGTGGCCGCACCCTCTAATATTTTTAATGAATATATCTCCTAAACAACTACAGCTACAGCAACTAAATTTACTAGTCTCGAATATTTTAAGAACATCTACTCTACCGACAATGTGAAGATGGATTATTATGGCAAAAAACGGTGATGCTAAAATTTGTTAAAGCGGATGGGTTTCGAGTTTTGTCCCCAAGCTCTCAATTATTTTGAATTGTTGCACTCAGATATCTTGTAGATCCTAAAAACACAATTTCAAAAAAGTTCCGATATTAAAAAGTAAATAATTGTAAACAAAATAAGACAATAAAAAACTTAGAAATAATTATTATTACCTTTGGCCATATCCAAAACTTGCCGCAAAATGAGATCATATCGGGCGACAAGCTCTACAAAGGACGGAAAACATTCGTGGTTCCTTCCTGACTGAAGCCTTCTTGATGTCCTCTCAAAGCTAAAAAAAACTCTTTCCTAGGGTAAGTACCATATGATATCGACTAACCTTTGAAGAACCATTTAAAAAAATGATGTTTCTTTGCGAACTTCATTTTCAAGTACCTTGTCTATAGTATTAGTATTGTTTTTTTCCAAAATAATATGTCAATAATAATAGGCAGCGTCTAGTATTTTGGAATAACACAACCAAAAACGATTACCTCGCCCATATTTAGAACACGAAACGAAGTAAGATTTTGAAAAATACGTATTTTTCTGCTTTATGTCTGCTGGAAAAGGTCCTGAAGACCGTAAAGGCCTCATATCTATCATTTGACATTTTTCGTTTAAATTACCAAAAACCTTTCTTAAAACGCGTGCGCTAAGAAAACTATTGATTAATAGAACAAAGTATTGTACTACACAGGAAGAAGAATGTACTACACCTTTGCAGATCATATAATTATCTAAATGTCGCGACAGCATATGACTAACTATTATAGTTTTGTCCCAATAAGTGTTTTTATCATTTTAAAAAATTTATATATGGATGGAGTCATGTGTAGAAGTTTACGCAAGTGAGGAAAGTTCTCTGATCGCCATTCACTTGGGAGTGGCGAGAAACGATTCTTTTACACATGGCTCAAGCAGCTTAAAACTTCCGGTCTTTGACCAAGTATCCTCTGGGTAGCCTAAGAACATCCGTTTGAAGGCGAGCTAAAGTGAGAAGGCGAAACATCCCCTCCTCAGGGTTGTGCGCTGGATTGGGACCTGACACGTAAAAAAACACTCCAATGAAAAAACAACAACAGCCTCGGATGAGAGACCCCTCTTTGATGACGACCATGGCAAACGAAATAAGCACTACGAATTGAGGGCATGCACTTGGAATGTCCGGTCCCTTAATTGGGAAGGTGCCGCTGCCCAGCTGGTTGATGTCCTCGTAAAAATAAAGGCTGACATCACCGCCGTCCAAGAAATGCGATGGACGGGACAAGGACAGAGACGAGTAGGTCCTTGTGGCATTTACTACAGTGGCCATATAAAGGAGGGCAAGTTTGGTGTGGGATTCGTGGGAGAGAGACTCCGTCGCCGAGTACTATCATGAACGGCTAGCCACAATCCGCATCAAAGCGAGGTTCTTCAACATATCGCTGATTTGCGCCCACGCCCCGACGGAAGAGAAGGACGATGTGGCCAAAGATACCTTTTATGAGTGCTTGGAGCGCACTTATGAGGGCTACTCCCGCCACGATGTCAAAATCGTGCTTGGCGACTTTAACGCCAGGGTGGGCAAAGACGAAACATCCCCTCCACGACGAAACATCCCCAAATGGGTTGAGGCAGATCGACTTTGCCGGGGCCCGAAATATGGTTATCTGTAGTACTAGATTCCAGCATAAGAAGATTCATCAAGCTACCTGGCTGTCTCCGGATCGAAAAACTACCAACCACATCGATCATGTTGTGATAGATGTGCCTGCGCTCCGAGGTCTTAACACCGACTCGGACCACTATCTTGTTGCAGCCAAGATTCGCACCCGCCTCTGTGCAGCAAAAAACGCACGCCAACAAACACAAGGAAGGTTCGACGTCGAGAAGCTGCAATCACAACCGACAGCCGAACGATTTTCTACTCGGCTTGCACTCCTGCTCTCTGAGAGCACTCGTCAACAACTCGGTATAAGGGAACTGTGGGACGGCATTTCAAACTCCTTACGTACAGCTGCAACCGAAACTATTGGTTTTCGGAAAGTGGAAAAGAACAGCTGGTATGACGAGGAGTGCCGTGAAAACAGACTGCCTACCTCGCAACGTTACGATCGACCACAACACGTGTGGGATGGGGTAGATACCGAGAATTGAAGAGGGAAGCGAGACGCATTTGCAGACAGAAGAAGAAAGAGGCCGAAATGCGTGAGTACCAAGAGCTTGATAATCTGGCCGACAGGGGTAATGCTCGAAAATTCTACGAAATAATGCGGCGGCATACACTTGTAGAACCCCCAAAGGTGATCTAGTCACTGATGCCCAGAGCATTCTTAGATTATGGAATGAACACTTCTCCAGCCTGCTGAATGGCAGTGAACGCACAATACCAGGAGAAGGCGAACCTGATTCGCCGATCGATGACGATGGAGCAGACGTTCCATTACCCTACCATGAGAAGTTCGAATAGCAATTGCCAGCCTGAAGAACAACAAAGCGGCAGGGGCCGACGGATTGCCGGCCGAGCTATTCAACCACGGCGGCGTAGAACTGATAAGGAGTATGCATCAGCTTCTTTGTAAAATATGGTCGGACGAAAGCATGCCCAATGTTTAAATGAGTTAAGCGTCCACCTCCTCTACTCGATAAAACTGGCGCATCCTAATGGAACAGCTACACTAACCACGTCCGATGACACCATACTCACTAACCAAACAGGGAAAGGCCTCCTAATTCGTTCTAAACTTTTCGATCTTCACAAGCCGCACATCAACACTCACGCATTAAAATTCGCTACAAACATTCGCCATATACACATTCGCACCTTAACATCCGTCTACTTTTACATTCTGCACTGCGCCGCGTCAACATACATATGTACGTTTCGGTTATTCGTCGATGCACATTTAACTATGGTCCTTCGAGCCTCACAGAAAGGCACTATGTGAAATACAAGATTAAATAAATATGAATACATATACTAGTGTGGTGGCAAAATAAAACGAATAAATAAAATAAAATAAAAACCTAGTGCAGTGACCCAAACAAAACAAAGTGCTGTGACAAAACCAATAAAAAAAAAGAACAAAAGCATATATACTTACATATGTATATAAAGAACATATGTATGTATGTATGTACTATATATCATGAATCTAAGTGAAATACAAGATTAAATAAATATGGATACATATACTAGTGTGGTGGCAAAATAAAACGAATGAAAAAAATAAAATAAAAACCTAGTGCAGTAACCCAAACAAAACAAAGTTCAAAATAAAATATAAATAAAAATAATACCATTGCAAAAACAAAAAAAAATGCAGAACGTCATTAATAAAATATACGTTTGTACCGATATAAAAACTCTTATTTACTTAAAAGAGTATAAAAATTATTACACTGTATCGCTTCGATTAGATACTACAAAGCAGTTTACACTAAGAAAAATTAAATTTATTTTGACAAATATAAATATTTTTATAATATAACAAAAATGGTTAATAACGAAAAAAATCAAAATACACCTACAGGAGCTACACGCTCAAAACAGGTTGTTAAATATATTTCACAAAGTAACAGTTTATTACGACACTGCACTAGATTTGCCACTTCACCGATCCACGAAAACTCGGAATCGTTATTAGAAATAAAAAGCCAAAATCTTAAAAATTTTTGGACTCGCCTCCAAGCGGCTTATGACGCCATACTAGAATCTGACGATTCAGACTTGCCACATAATTTTAAATCATCGGCTTACGATATTTACGAAAACTGCTTAGACCAGTACGAAGAAACAAAAGCTATTATCTCCGATCAATTAAAGCTAATAAAAGCACCTACTCCCCACAGTAGAGTAGAGCTGCCACAAATGCAACAATATCAAGAGGCAAGTTCAGGCATCCAACTCGAGGTGCCCGCATGTGACACAGAAACATTTTATGGAGGTTATGAAGAATGGCCGTCCTTCCGGGACATGTTTACGGCCGTGTACATATACCATCCTCAATTATCACAAGCGCAAAAATTGTATCACCTCAGATACAAAACTAAAGGTCAAGCAGGCGAAATAGTCAAACAGTTCTCTAATGACGACAATTTCAATTTGGCTTGGGAAGCTCTAAAAGCTAGATATGAAAACGACAGAATACTGGTCGATAAGATAAGTAACGACACTAATGAACTTGCCAAAAATTAAGAAAGGAACAAGTGTAGAATTCATCAAACGAGAATCCACTGTTTCATATTGTTTGTCGATGCTATCGAAACTAAATATTCTCACAGACAGCTGGGACCCAATTCTGGTAAACAGTAAACATTTGCACCGCCGCATTACCAGAAAAGTCGTCACTTCTATGGGAGCAATCGCTCTCATCACGAAAAAAGTGCCCAACGTGGCAACAAATGAAAGATTTTCTCACCACCCAATATTAAATTGCGGAAAGGTTAGAAGAAAAAATAATCAAAACTAAGACCATTAAACACGACCAAAATAGAAGCTTAAATAGACCTCAAGCTAGAAACAAAAACAATTTAAACAAACGCTTTCACATAAGGCAATCGTTCATATCCGAACAGAAAAAGCAAACGTCATGCGAACTATGTAAAAGAGGGCATAAACTTAAAACTTGCGAGAAGTTTAAAAAATTAAACATTAACGAAAGGAACAACTTTGTCAGATCAAAAAGACTCTGTACAAACTGCTTTTCCCATACACACAATCTTAAAAATTGCAAAAGCAAATATAATTGCTTCTATTGTCATAAAAGACATCATATACGTACAATGCTTCATAACAGCACATATCACATCCCACCTCAAAGGAGCTCATATACAAAAAGAACCACGGGTTTAATTACAAAAGAAAATCCCGAAAGCCAAAATACTAAAAATTGCCAAGAGACACCATGCTGCTCAAAGGCACACAAATCTCAAACGCTGCACAGCGAAACACAAAATGGACTAGTTACAGAACTAGTCACTACCATACCAACTCAAGTTGAGTATAATAAAAACAAATACCTTAATTCACAATTAAGGAAATGTCAAAAGTTAAGGAAACTTCCCCCCATAACTCCTCAATCAAATAATGGCCGGTACGTCGTGCGACTACCATTAGAGCCACAATTTTCCAATACTCCACAAATTGGTATAAAAAACAAAGTCAGAGTTACCTCTGACAGTACAAATTATTAAAAGCACATACAACTCTTCGGCCCCGCAGGATGGCTTTCGCCAATAATGAAAAAAAAACAATTCTGAACAAATCCTAGAGCGGTGGCGGGCTACTAAACGCCAAATCAGTGCATACATAAAAACATAAAAAATAACACAGTTGTATCAAAAAGTCGAAAAATCGACATTTTTCATAAATTCTCAAATAGAATAAATAAAAAATTATTAAAAGCAGAGGTCGCTCTTATCGTCTCTACACAGGGCACAATAGACCCTAGGTCGCGGTGCATTACCTCATAACATTTATCTATCTATCTATCATCTCTACATAAGCGCTCCACATAAGGGTAGTTGGTGAGAATCTGTTGTACATCCCACTTAAAAAATTACAATTCTAATGAAACCGTTCGCAATTACCGCACACTCTCTCGCAAGATCCCTCAAAGTCTATTGTCATAGTCGTAACTCCAGGGCTAAGGAGTACCCATTCTGGCCATATCTGGCCAGGCGTGGAGTTACTATCCTTCAAAAGCCGAGAATAAATAAAGTCCAAACATTGCCGATAATACTGAAAAGGCATATAATAAACTACCGTTATGCCAAGCCGATAAATAATAAATTGTAAATAACAGCTAATAAAATTAATAAAAGCAAACAACTTTTTTGGTATAATAATACAACACGAGTAAGTCATCAAAGCACGCAAACTCAATTAGTACCTCAAGCACTAATATTTACACAAAATACAATTGGCGATTAAAACCAAAATCGCTTTTTACAGCTAATATGCTGCGACTTCGGTTACTCCACCAACAGTAAGCCGAATTACATGCATCAGATTATATATATAAAACTAGGCAAAATATTTGCTTAAGGGGCCCAGGATGTTTAAATGAGTTAAGCATCCACCTCCTCTACTCGATAAAACTGGCGCATCTTAATGGAACAGCTCAACTCACCACGTCCGATGACACCATACTCACTCACCACACTTCTACATCATTCAACCAACTCTTCAAAAGGGATGGACAAAAAGGGAAAGGCCTCTTAATTCGTTCTAAACTTTTCGATCTTCACAAGCCGGACATCAACACTCACGCATTAAAATTCGCTACAAACATTCGCCATATACCCATTCGCACCTTAACTTCCGTCTCCTTTTACATTCTGCACTGCGCCGCGTCAACATACGTTCCGGTTATTCGCCGATCCTGAGTGCTACGTTAGTTCGATTCATCAGTACTACGTCAAGTCATCGATCCATCAGTAGCCACCAGGCTGCATTCGCGGGAGACATCATTTCACGGTCCTGAAACTGAACACCCTCTCTTCGACTTGCTGCTGATAATATTTTTACATACTTATATGTATTTATATTCGGCATTTGTATTGTGCGTTACATATTTTGTTACCTACTAAATTAAACCGAATTTAAACATAAATTGCGCTTGCAGTTTTTATTAACACAAAGTGGCGGTGAGTGAATGATTTTGGATCAACTGGTGGGTGCACATTTAACTACCCAACAATTGAAATTTAATTGTGTTCTGCCCAATCCATAAAAAAGGAGACCCACAATCTGCACCAACTACCGTGGGATTAGCCTCCTCAACATCGCATATAAGTTTCTATCGAGCCTATTGTGTGAAAGATTAAAGCCCACCGTCAACAAACTGATTGAACCTTATCAGTGTGGCTTTAGACCTGGCAAATCAACAGCCGACCAGATATTCACCATGCGGCAAATCTTGGAAAAGACCCGTGAAAGGAGAATCGACACACACCACCTCTTCGTCGATTTCAAAGCTGCTTTCGACAGCACGAAAAGGAGCTGCCTTTATGGCGCGATGTCTGAATTTGGTATCCCCGCAAAACTAATACGGCTGTGTAGGCTGACGTTGAACAACAACAAAAGCTCCGTCAGAATCGGGAAAGACCTCTCCAAGCCGTTCGATACCAAACGAGGTTTCAGACAAGGCGATTCCCTATCGTGCGACTTTTTCAACCTGCTGCTGGAGAAAACAGTTCGAGCTGCAGAACTAAATAGAGAAGGTACCATCTTCTATAAGAGTGTACAACTCCTGGCATATGCCAATGATATTGAGATCATCGGCCTCAACACTCGCGCCGTTAGTTCTGCTTTCTCCAGGCTGGACAAAGAAGCAAAAGAAATGGGTCTGGCAGTGAACGAGGGCAAGACGAAATATCTCCTGTCATCAAACAAACAGTCGTCGCACTCGCGACTTGGCACTTACGTCACTGTTGACGGTCATAACTTTGAAGTTGTAGATAGTTTCGTCTATCTTAGAACCAGCGTAAACACCACCAACAATGTCAGCCTAGAAATCCAACGCTGAATAACTCTTGCCAACAGGTGCTACTTCGGACTGAGTAGGCAAAGTCCTCTCTCGACAAACAAAAACCAAACTCTGTAAGTCACTCATAATTCCCGTCCTGCTATATGGTGCAGAGACTTGGACGATGTCAACAACGGATGAGTCGACGTTGCGAGTTTTCGAGAGAAAAGTTTTGCGAAAGACTTATGGTCCTTTGCGCGTTGGCCACGGCGAATATCGCATTCGATGGAACGATGAGCTGTACGAGATACACGACGACATCGACATAGTTCAGCGAATTAAATCTGGCTAGGATATGTTGTCCGGATGGACGAAATGGGTAAATTGAATTTATCCTTCGATTTGGGTTTCAAACTTATTATTGCGAGAGAAATACTGTACAAATTATGAAACAAAAATTATCAATTCCAAAGGTAAACAGTATTGATCGCAGGAGATCAAATGATCGCTTAGTTCTTGGTAAGGCTAACCTCTCATTGTCAGTGGGTCTTTTAACAGGCCACTGTCCTATTGGCTTACATGCGGTAAGAATGGGTATCTTACCGGATGCTGTTTAGAAGAAGATGCGGTAGAAACAAGCCAGCACTACCTGCTTGACTGTCCCGCTTTTGGAAGGTCTACACTCAGACACTTGGGGGCGCATACCTTTGGACACCCCACCGAACTGGCGGTGTTGAAGTTAAGCGTCTGTGTAACTTTATTTTGGCTACAAAGCGCTTCGGCAATCTGTAAGTCCGAATACGGGAGTTTTTCATTTAATGGCATCACAAAGGACTAATTTGTTAGTCTACGTGGGATCATCGATCAGCCATTTTTACCTAACCTTTACCTAAAGGTAAACAAAGTGGCTATAATCGAAAAGTCAATTATATGCATGCAATACATAGTGGCTCATTTTATTAAAAATTCAAACAGAAAAATCCTTTTACATTGCGTGTTTCATAACGCAAAACGATGGCTGCCAAGTTTTGCGAATCTTTCGATGACATCTTCGGCGGTGATTTCGATGTCATGATGCGTATGAAGCAACGCTAATCCAACTAGTCTTTCTTGAAGCATGGCCGTCCTAAGCCATGTTTTGATGCGGCGAAGATAAGAGAAAGAACGTTCAGAGCTCGTGTTTGCTACGGGAAGTGTACAGAACACTCAGAGATAGGGGTGGATTGTTGGGAATATGTCGACATCACATTTTCTTAATGTTCCCAGTGCAGAAGTTGGAATTTCGCTGTCTTCAATTTTTTGTTGCTGCTGCCAGTGACATTGCCAGTAGCTTAATTCACCTTTCAATTTCAATTTTTGTACGCTTTTTTCATCATCCAGAGATTCCCGAATCTTTCTATCAATCATCCGTTTAGATCATCGATTTCGTTTTCTTTTAAAAGACTTGCTTTTTCTGGGAGCAACACACTCAATTGGTAACCATCCAAAACTTCTTGTGAAAAACGAGCTTCCAAATCTTCTTTGATGGTATACAGCAGAGGTATGTAGACAGAGACCCTGTAGTAATCTTCGCAAGTTTTCACGTCGTAATTTTCGCGTTTCGTTTGTCGATCACATGTTCTCGGTTTCACTTCGTCAACATCGAGTTTTTCCGCCTTTTTCTTGGCTTCTGAATAAATCAATCGGAATATTTCATCAACTTTTTCCCACTTTTTTTCCAACGTGGCAAACAACGTCCCAATCATTTTTGATGCCTTCGCCAAATCAATTGCTTCCTTTTGAAGAACTACGCTGAGCGAATGGGTGAGCGATAGAATGTCGCTGAGACAGAAGACCCCGACGATAAATTCGAACTTGCACAAAGCCGATATGAGAATTGTTGCTTTGCCTGCTGTTTCTCTGTTCTTCCACTCACTGATTTTTGACAGAGCTTCGGTGATCAACGGTAACTTCGCAACAAATTGAAGGATAGCATCGTGCCTCTCTACCCATCTTGTTTCCCACTACTGGACAATTTTTTCACCAAGTATCTTTGCTAATACAGTCACACGTTTTGGAAATGAGTTCTTGAAGAATTTGTCGACTTCTCGTATGGCACTGGTAACGTTTTAGATTAATCGTACTTTCACTGACTTTGAAATACTGTTGTTGAGTTTGTGAGAGAAACACGGAGTCGTGACAGCATTTTCGGCCAAATATTTTTTTTTTTTACAAAATGTGAATAAAAATCGGGAACATTTCCCGACAGAGCCGGGAAAATTTCCGTGCCTGATTTCAAGGCGTTTCCGGACCAGCTGTTATCGTCGGTTCCGAGGGCGAGGGCAAGTTAAAACACGGGTTCTATATGCAAAATTGGCTACTACTATTGTTGAATAAACAAACCTAACCTCAATTTTTATGTAAACACTCGTTTGAATGTGAGTGAAATTTCACCACGCACGAAAATGAACAGTAAAATCGAAACAACATCGATACTTACCATTTTAGATATTCAAAATTGGGCACTTTATTTTCCAGAATAAGGTATAACTTCACAGAAATTGACGAAAATGAAATGGGTAACTTGGGCAATTTATAGTTACTATATAGATGATTCCGCTCAGCTAGACATACCGTGATTTTATTGGACAGTCAAGTTGAGGCGTTTTTGGCGAGATAAACGGATTTAAATGAAACGTCACCATGCGTCGAGTGTTTTTATACTCAATAGTACCAATTGTACAGTATGAGACATATATAGCCGCAAAGATATCGGACCTATGGGGCATCCGATAGTCGCAAGTGGTATCATGTATATATGTTTTTCGTGGTTCGTGGTGTCAACTGGCGCTAGGTGACACCACGAACTACGAAAAACATAGAGACACGATGCCGCTTGCGACTATCGAATGCCCCATTAATTCGATATCTCTGCGGGCATATACTTATGTCTCATACTGTACTCAAGACTTCGACTCTTTCTCAATTCAGAATTTAGTACTTCCGCTGTGAGTCGCCCAGAAAAGGATTAAATAAGTCTAGACAGGTCATATAATGCAATTTATGATAGTATCTTGTAGTGATTTCCATAGTGTATTTAGTGAGAAGAGTCTCACTGTTGTACCCCCAAGGGGGGGGGGGGGTGCAATTTCTCTAATTTAATCCCCTGGATCCGCCACTGGTATATGAGTAACAAGTAAACCAAATAATCCGAAATCATTACATACATTTGGTATATGAGGTTTTGACCAAGGTCAAGACCAATTCGAATCATATTCAACACTTAATCACATTATTTTAAAATCTACTTAATTTCAATAACAATCACACACACATTTTCAGAATTAAGTTGTGTTAACAAGGCACATCAAGGAAGTGGTGTGGGTCGTTGGTGGTTTCGTAGCAACTACATTAATTGTGTGTTATATCCGTCCCGATGCTGAGAAAAGAGTATATGTACATACTATATAGAGGGACGTTTTCTCGTTTTTGTAGATTGTCCCGAAAATCCGACAAAGCTATTGCCGCTTTAGTTTGGAAAATATTAGAAAATTACAATATTCTTTTGGAAGATTGCCGTGTGGAGGAGTAAAAACAAGTACGCAGCTCTTTCGTCATGTAGTGTCCACATGCTAAGTTTGACTGTAGTCAACTCTGCTAAATGCTGGCCTCGAGCATAACAGACAACGTTGGGAAATCAAAAATATCCAATTTACTTCACTGTCTTTCTAAAACATAAAAGGTGGTCTGCCAGAATCGATGCCGCCAAGCCATGTGATCAAAATCTTTCCGGATGGATAAACGTTTTGATAGAAATTAAAAATTCAACCTTACGGCAGAAACTCCTCAAGATGTTGTTGTCCACACGAAATCTCCCAAAACAATCATGGAATCAGTATTATTAGCCATAGAGAAACCATTATTTTTTAAAGAAACATGCTGCATATATACAGATACATAAGTCCCATTGAGGCGGTATACAAGTATAAGATAAAGTAAAGTAAATATGGCCAATATTAGCGCAAATTGAGGGACATCGACTTCTTCAGAAGAATGAACAGCAAACAGGACACCACCTCCTATTCTGCTCAGCTGGTCAAATCTAAAGGTTTCAAATTCGCTATTAAATATCTCATTAGCAAAAATGTGGGGCATTAATTTCTGTGAAAGCAATGATTTTAAAGTTACAATTAATGCTATTTAAATACAGATCAGTAAATTTTGAATTTGATAATAAATACTCAGAATTTCTTGGTATTTTAGCAATAACTACAGTGGTTTTACCACGCTTATGCTCGAATTCACGCACAAAGACACTAGATGGCCACATTGAGCTATCAAAAACCAATGGAAAATTGTCAGCGGATATGTCGATCTTAACAGACTGAAGATTTCTCCGTAAGCGTTTCAAGTTCACGGCCGATTGCGCGACTGCCTAAAGACTTTGAATAATTCAATTTCTGTCGGTCCGCATTTTATGCAAGACCAGTGCAAATCCCTACTGTTAAGAATAGACTCCAAGATGCTGGTTTTCACTCCGGTACATTTAAGATGGGCAAGCCTAACACAAAGCAAGAAACAAAGCGTTCCGACTCACATTTCACAGCACCATTCGGGAAATTGCAAGTAATTTTGACAAAAACAATTTTAAATAAAAATAGGAAAAACTTAAAAAATAAAGGTTAAAGAGCAATGACAAAAATATTTATAAGAAATAAATGCAATAAAAATAATTTGTTATCAAAGGTCACAACCAATGTAGCCAGCAGTTTGAGATGCACTGTGACACACGAAAAATAAGAACTCGCAAACAGCTATGAACAAAGATGGAAAACGAATAAAAACAAGAAAGAAATTTAAGTAAGCAATATAGATTAGCACTAACAATTGCACTGTTTAAAAATGTAGCAACGAAAAAATTGGAAATGACTCGGTGAAGTAAATTAAAATTTGCCAACACCCAATTAAAGTAAATTTCAATTGCTTCAATAGTACAGCAGAGATAGTTATCTCAACAGATCACTTAATCCTAATAAATTCACAATAAAGATTTGAAGATATATTAAAAAAATTTTCAAGAGCACGAAATTTCACAGCTGAACGCGAGAAGGGTTACTTGTACCTCGTATAAGAAATGGACAAGTAAGTATAAGTTAATAAAGAAGAAAAAAATACCACACGCCTACGATTATATTAGGAGATTTTTTAAGGCGCGATTGTCTTTTCAGAGTAGTTTTAGCGCCATTCCATTTCATTTATGAAATTAATTCTAAAGTCAATTTTTTCAATAAATCACGGTAACGAAATTTAAATCGCCAACTACGGTCTTAATACCAGTCAAATTAAATTCTGAAATGCAAACAGTTTTCCAGAAAATCTAAGGATTTGATCTCCAGTATATGGTAGTTTGATAGTTCCACTGTCACGAACATAACATTTTTTTTACTTTTGAAAGATATTTTCTTTTTAATACACTTTCAACATGTTGATACAGCTTATACATTTTTCGTGGGGAAAACTGGTTTTCGCCTAAAAATTGTGTTTTCATAAATGTAAGATCTGTCAAACGAAAACACATTGAAAACCAATTTTCGCTGAAAACTAATTGAAAACTTACATTCCACTCATTATAATCGGTGCCTGCTCTAGTTTACTCGATTTTATTGGAAGACATATTTTGCCAGCTCTAAATTGTCACTTGATATTTGTTTACATTCCATATACAAATACTGATGTCACTTGATATTTTCATATTAGAGGGATTCTCTTGCTCCTGCAAAACCCTTGCACGGTGCACGAATTGCAGAATTTTCCTCTTGGTGCAACGGCGCAACAAGAAACACATGCAGAAAATTATTTGCAATGGCTGTAAAATATGTCAGACCAAAAGCCATGTTTATTTTCATGGAATGACACGTAAAAATATAATTGTAACCCTGTTTTAGTTGTCATTTTACATAAATACATATTTCGTCGTTAAATTGTTGAGGAAGGTAAGCTTTAAATAGATTTTATAATTTCTACTTAAATTATAAGGATTTGTTACAGTTTTTTGTTAAGAATGTGTGCAGAAGGTGCGCTAATTCAATGCACAATAGTCGTTCTCAATAAATTGACAAAATCAGCCGTTCATATATCACTAGATTCTGCAATGGGTGTTTACTTTGCCTTGCATATTTCGGATTTTTGCATTTTGTGTCATCGTGCAATATTGCAAGAGCAAGAGAATGCCCCTATTGATAATGAAAAATGGAAAAGCAAAAATACAAACAAATAAATGTTTGAGTTGTCAGTGAAAACTCATCGAAAACCCATATTGTCGGTCCGAACGACTTAAATTCCACAACCCACAAATGTGTTTTCAAGATGTTTTCAATGTCGGTCCGAACATAGTATTATAATAGTTTTGTTCACTTAACAGTTGTTTGTTTTCAAAAATAATCGATTTAGATATAAGGTTATATACATATATATAATATCATTTTGTGCGAGCGATAACTTGAATAAAATATAAGTTCTCTTAATGAAACCTGGTAAACGTGTTTTTGGTAAAAAAAACTGAGAACGAGTTTGTAGTTGGTAGCTACCACGCAAACAAAACGCCATTAAACGAAAATCTATAAAATATCATAACTAAACTCTAAATTAACATATATTATTATGATCGCAGTAGCAAAGGGTACCTGTGAACATTGCAAAAAGGACGGAACCTCGCTTCTTAAGACCTTAATGACAACATATGATACAATACCAAAATTCGCTCAGGACATATCACTTAAACACCCTAGTGGACATTATAAAAATTGATAAAACCGGATGATATCTCCGCCCACTCTCCTTATAACAGTTTCGACCCAACTGCAACTACGCCTACATACTTCTCATACCAATCAATTTCAAATTAAACTCATTATTTCACTTTCCAGAATGAAGTTCAAGGACAAATGAATCTATTGGGATAAAACTTTACCGAATAGTGCGCTTAAAGTAGACCACTTTATGACAGAAAAGTATGCAAATCGGTCCAAAACTATTCAAGTCCCAGAGACCGAATATGTGAACCAAAGCTCCAATTATGAACTTTTTATCGAAAATATCGGTCAATCTGTGATATGTCTTATACACATTCCGACAGAAACCTTTCATAATAATTGTCCTAGACCATATATAACTTACAAACCTTATGCTTCTTTTTCTTTATTGGCGTAGACACCGCTTACGCGATTATAGCCGAGTGAACAACAGCGCGCCAGTTGTTTCTTCTTTTCGCTACGTGGCGCCAATTAGACATTCCAAGCGAAGCCAGTTCCTTCTCCATCTGGCCCTTTCAACGGAGTGGAGATCTTCCTCTTCCTCTACTTCCCCCGGCGAGTATTGCGAAGAATACTTTCAGAGCTGGAGTGTTTTCGTCCTTATGTACGACATGACCTATCCAGCGCAGCCGCTGTCTTTCAATTCGCTGAACTATGTGAATGTCGTCGTGTATCTCATACAGCTCATCGTTCCGTCGAATGCAATATTCGCCGTGGCCAACTCGCAAAGGACCATAAATCTTTCGCAGAACCTTTCTCTCGAAAACTCGTAACATCTGCTCATGAGTGACTTATAGGGTTGATATTTGTTCGTCGAGAGAGGACTTTACTCTCTCTCAATTGCCTACTCCGTTCAAAGTAGCACCTGTTGGCAAGAGTTATTCTGCGTTGGATTTCGAGGCTGACATTGTTGTTGGTGCTAATTCTGGTTCCAAGATAGACGAATTTATCTATAAGTGTTTGTTTGATGATAGGAGATATTTTGTCTTGCCCTCGTTCGCTGCCAGACACATTTGCTTTGCTTCCTTATCCAGTCTGGAGAAAACAGAACTAACGGCACAAGTGTTGAGGCCAATAATTTACGCCAGCAGCTGTACACTCTTATAGAAGATTTCTTGATTGAGTTCTGCAGCTCGAATGATTTTATCCAGCAGCACATGAGAGATAGAAAGTCGCTTTGTCTGAATCCTCGACTTGACTGATTAACTGAACTCTTTGCTATCTGTACGGTTATGCGTAACTAAAGTGAGATGTCATCTAACGGAACGCTAGAGCTGTCAGCGCCTTAACGATCAAATCAAAAGTCAAATCGATATTGCACAGTGGGCGATTGAGCCTCGTTAGCGGCATTTAATTAATAACTTCTAAACGAAAAAAGATATCTTCAGACGGTTTTTTTTCGCAGCTCAGAAAAAAGTCATAGAATTTTTTAAGAAAAAAAATTTTGTTTAAATTTAATTTTTAATTTTTTTTTAATTTGTTTTATTTTTTTTTAATTACCTTAGCCTTCAATAATCAAATTTTATAAATCATAATTATCTTCGGAATCTTCAGAATCAGAATCAGGCATATCTAGATGCTTCATTAAAAGCAAGCTCTTAACATCATCGTCCATAATAATATTTTTTGCAGTCGAAATTGAAGACCCATTTGACAATGAAGATATCAAAGGGTCAGACGAAACTAATAAAGCATTTATGATATCTTCCATTGTATTTTTCCTGGAATTTTTTCTTGTATTGCTCTCGCGTATGTTTCGATAGTCCTTGTTCCTGGCTTCAAGAGCTTCTTCGGACATCATACCAATCGGAAGAGAAAAATTGTTTATTATATCTGCTCCATGAATTAAAATTCTGTGAACAGACAATGGCATGTAAAACCAGGAGTATGCTTTAACAAAAATTTCGGCAGTTTTCAATGCGTAAGATCCGAATGCGTCCGAATTTATGTCATATCCACAAACCAATGCTCGTAAGATTACGCTAAATCGATATATTAAATCATAGCTTGCTCCTGTTATACGAGCAGCCAAATTTGGTTGTTGGAAAAACCTCCTTGCAGTGTTTCCGTTGCTCGTGCTGCCAGTACCAGCTATTGGAATATCCACCAACAAATGCATTTCTTCCCTTAGCTTCTGCTGAATACTTCTTTTATTTTGTTCAACGACATCCTTGTCAGCACCATGAGCTTGCCACTTTTGTATTGGTATTCTATATGCAATGTGCAAAACACACTCGAAAACCCTAATCCATGCGTGAAGACTTGATAAGCCATATTCAAATAGGTTTGCATTAATAGGAAAGCTTTTCACCAAATTTAGATCGTTCATATTATTGGGAGTCGCGCTACAGATTCCGCATGTTTGCGAAGCCGATTCCGATATGACACTGAACGTTTTGCCATCAAGCATGGTCATATGAAATTGGTGATCATTTCTTAAGGTACTCACAAATGTTGGAAAAATATTTAATATTTGGCTCTTAATGTTTTGAATTTCTCTGCGAGACAAGTCTGCCGATTCTTTCTTGCAAAGTAATTTAATGGGTCGACAATATCGGGTAGAAGAAGGCCGATTGTTTTTCCATAAAACTGTCGATCCTTTCTGCACTATCAATGGTACCATACAAATTGAAAATAAATATTGATCTATCATCTCTCCATCGAAGTCATTAAATTTTTGCCTGTAAGTAGAATGGCCGCTGCTGCCATCACAACCCCATTTGTAGGTAGCCGTTAATTGGGTGTTATTGTTATTTTCAATATGGTTTTGAAAACTTTCTGGGTGTGCTTCAATAATCCTAGCAATCGTATGGTCTACTAAGCTTTGTAATGGTACTTCAGCGAAATGATCAGTGACCGTGATGACACTAGGATAGCATTTTTTTCGCACAACGCAGTTTGTCGTAGCATGGATATATATCGCCGTTTTGCCCTTTAGCGGCTCTCTTTGACAAATTCCATGTGTACTTGGTATGTCCAACATCTACAAATAGCGCCAGTGCTTTTTCATCAGAAAGTTTTGTCGGTAGACGCTGAGGAGTACTCATAGTTTTCAAAATCTTACCGCTAAACTCTTCGACATATCTTTTTGTGGACGTCCAATAATTTCGGAAGATGTTCTTTCAATCAATACTAACGGCGTATTTAGCCATTCCTGGTTTTTGTTTAAAAAAAAAACTTATTTCTTCTACAGTTTTTCCACTTTTCTACAACTAGTAAAATTTCGCAGCTTTTTGCCAATCTCGTACTGCTCCTCCTGAGTATATTTAAGGTTTTTGAGAACAGTACCAAATACAAAGTTTTCCATGGTGAGAAACTTCTTGGTTGGGATCGCTTCTTCATGCCATACTAAAAAAAAGTACCCGTTTTGCTACCGACATTGTTCCTAAAAAGTGCCATGATTTAAAGGTAGCAAGTAATAGCAGTTCATATTACACATTTTGGACGCACAAGGACTCATACTTCCAGCTAAAGAAAGAGTTAGACCTAATCCGTGCGAATGTTGTAACTTTTACTCCACGAACGACAGGTGCACGCTAGTGCGGGCTAGTTGTTAATACACTTAATTACCACTACGTTTTATGAACAAGACATTTACAGACCGGTCACAAACACTGATTTTTTATGTAATACAAACCTTGAAGTTAATAAAAAGCCACACTTTTAATGAAACAAGTAAAAATTGTAAATTTCCAAGGAGCTCGAAATCAATGCGCACAACAAAGAAAAAATATTGTAAAGCACTTGCTAAAACATATTTTGTGTTTGACAGCTCACAGCTGATGATCAGCTGATCGTAGAGCTTATAAAAAACAGCCAAAAATCTAATCAAAGCATCTGATATCGTTTTGAGAAAAAAATTAACGCTTTTTCAAATTTGAAAATTTGAATTAAATGCCGCTAGCGAGGCCCAACCGCCCACAGTGTATTGGTGCGAATTTTAAAATTGAAATCAGAATGAAATAAAAATTGCAACTTCTTTGACTCTATCTATGCTAACGCGAACTTTGCGACCTTGAACGAGAATTTCAAATGTCTTGTCGTTTCGGCTCAATACTTCGTATGGACCGTCGTATGGCGTTTTAAGAGGTAGTCGAACAGCATCATCTCTCGAGAAAACATGTGTGCAAGTTGCAAATTCTGCTGAACGAAGACATTGTAGTTAGCGTATTTTGGCGCTGGAACGGGTTGAATTTTCCTCATCAATTCGCGTCATTGTTGAACGAATTCGGTGCATCTATCGTCGTCGATGTTTTCGAAGAAATCGCATAGCAATTTGAGTGTATCGCCATAAACCATCTCTGATGATGTTGTTTTTGTAGAAAATCTGTAGAAAACAGATCCTTAAGGACAGATCTTTCAGAGCCTTTAGGTAGTGGAATACAGATATTAATCCTTAATATCTTCTTGGTTTCTCTTGATTTCTCGTTTTGTATATTTCCAGTAGGAACAAAATAAAGAAAACACTTTGTTGCAGATATTTTAATTTATAGCAGACACACGTGTTTATTGTTCAAGGAACCAAGTAGAAAAAGAAAGAGTAAAGCCGTATAATCCAGAAATGACAAATAAATATCGATATTCGATATATATGTATATATACTGTTTTTGCCTTTAATGATGTGATATTTCCACAGTTTTGATGCCCTCTTTGAACACATAGCGAAGAGCAAGCTTGATCATTGGCAGTGTTTCGGTCCAGCGTTCGTTGTTTTAACATTTCATAGCTGATTTCATGGTTCGATGAAAACGTTCGATCATGCCGTTGACTTGAACGAAGGTTTTTTGTTCCAATCATACGCGCTAATTCGTTGAATAGTTTTGCTTCGAATTGCTTGCATTGATCTGTGGTGATTTTAGCTGGCACATTGTAGAAAGTTATCCAATCGTTGATTAAAGCCTTGGCGACGGTATCGGCGTGAATGTCTTCAATTGGAATAGCGAGTGTATCTATCGATGCAAGTAAGACAATAGCGATAACCATTTGAAACTGGTAATAGTCCGACCAAATCGATGTGAATCCATTCGATGCGTCTCCTTGGTGTAGAAAAACTTTGAAGTGCTGCTTTGTTGTGTTGTGCAATTTTAGATTATTGGCATGAAATACAAATTTGTACCATTTCGGCAATGTCCTTTTTCATGTTTGGCCAAACAAAGTGCTCGCTGATCATTTTGATTGTTGACTTTTTACTTGGATGAGCCATGTCGTGAACAGAGTTCAATACTTGTTGACGAAAATCCTTGGTGATGAATGGTCGTACGTGCTTCGTTGAAACGTCACAAACAATGGTTTTGGTTGCGTTCGGGATATTAACTAATTTTAGTTGTAATGTTGACGTGTTGCTCTTCAAAAAATCATTCAAGTTTTGGTTGATTTCTTCTTCAAAATTGATTGCTTCGCAGGTTGATTCGCTCTCGATGCTGGAGAAAAAATCGGACGATGTTGTCTTGCTAGCGTCAACGTGAAGTGCCAGTTTAACATTTGGCAATGGATAAGCTAACGTAACTGCGTCGATCAAAGCTCTTTCGGCGTCTTCCAAATAACTGACGATTTGTCATTTTTCTTGTTACTTTTGATTAGAAAGCGTAGTCGGCCTTAAGTTTGAGCTGCATTTGGAATAAAATCGCGATAAAAGTTAATCATTCCGAGAAATTTACGAAGTTTCTGGCTATTTCTGGCTTTGGATAATTTGCGATAGTGTTATTTTTGTCGGTTGATAGTCGAATGCCGGATTTACTGACTCGATGACCCAAAAATAACACCTCTTCCTGCTCGAATTCGTATTTAGCGACGTTGATTTTCAAGCCGTGTTCGCGTAACCGTTCCAAAACTATGCGAAGATGTTGAAATTAAATTCTTCGATGCAATGCAAATGTCGTCGATGTAGCAGAATACGAACTTCAAACCGAATATGTCATAACGTTGAATTCAAACAGCCCAAACGATGGGATTATGGCTGTCTTCTTTCGATCTTCGTCGGCGAGTGGAATGTTGAAATAAGCTTTCTCCGAATCAAGAAAAGAAAAAATTGCCTTTCTGTTTAGATTATGCGTGAAATCGTGAATGTTTTTGACTGGGTAACGATCAAGAACTGTTTGAGCGTTCAAACGGCGATAATCTCCACACGGTCGCCAAAGTCCATCCTTTTTTAGAACCATGTTTAATGGACTGGCCCATTCACTTTGTGATGGTTGACAAATTCTCATGTTGATCATGTACTCAAATTCTTCCTTAGCGTTGACGAGTTTCTCTTAATTTAAATTTGATGACGAACAGCTGTTTTCGTTACTTTTGTCTTATCATAACAAGTCGTTGTCGTGAGATTCTTAAACTCATTTTGCGGCTGTTTCCATACATTGTCGCTGTTGATTGAAAATACCGGTTCATAAATGACGAAGTTAGAAAATCATTTTGCTTCGAGTTTGGTTTCTCTGTCAATGAATTGCTTTCCTTTGACATCAACCAGACCAAATTTGTCGAGAAAATCTGCACCCAAAATTGGTTTTGTGACGTCAGCGATTATGAATCTGAATGTGAATTCTCTTCGTAGTCCTAAGTCGATTGAAATTAGTTTGTTACCGTATGTGTTGACGATTGATCCGTTGGCGGCGAATAGCGAATAATTCGATGTTTTGAGTTTCTCTTTAATTGATGGTTTAGGCAGAATTGAAAAATCTGCTCCTTTGTGAACTAAAAAATTAAGATGAGTCTTAGGATCGGTGATAAAGAGACGGCGTGATTTTTGACTGCCCGCTTCGCTGACCGTCGGAGGCGAAGCGATCTTTAGTTTCCCTCCTTCTTGAATGCCCTCGGTTGTGAACACTTCTTGGCATCAGCGCCGAATCGATGATGATAAAAACAATTCGGGAACTTTTTAACCTAGTTTTGTGAACGACCACGAGAACGTTGTTTGTTGTCCGTTGCTGGTGTTTGACTGCGGCCACGTTGATTGCTGGAAGAATTTAATTTGATTTCATTGATTTCTCGTCGGAGAGCGTCAATCGTCTTCTTCAAGGCGGCGAAAGTCGCATTCTTTGGCCATTTCATTCAGCTTCTTATTTTCCGAATCGGTGAAATCCTTGATCAATCGGCTTTTAGTTGCGTTGTATCTCCCTGTTGCGTCAGTCAAGCTTAAGCGTTCGTTAAAATGGTTGGCAGGTTAGAGCAACTACAGCGATTGACTAATGTGTAGAGGGATTTCGGACTATATGTTAGATTATTGAGGGATTTTGGTAAGTGATGCCTCTGCATCACATACATATGTATATATGTACTATATATTCTTAGGTAGTCCATAAAGTTAAAAAGTTACAGTTGATTATAACTATCTTAAAGCTTTTACTAATAAAAATGTTTTAACATTATTTTTTCAGAAATTGCTCAGGACGTTTGGAAATACAACCTTGTAAAGGCCATTGTGGATATCCGGTAACCCATTTTTGGCGTCGAGCCAGTAATGTTATATTTTTTCAAGCAAAAGGGACACATGACCATCCAAAGCCCGAAGCCAAGGGGTCAACTGAAGCACGACGTCTTTTCGGTAATAGCCGACGTATTCGCAATACATCTACTACGCTTACACAACGAAAAACTTCTCGCAATAATAAATACCGCAGTACTAATAACCACTTTATGAACTCACAGCACCGGTTAGATAAATTAGAAGAACAAAGGAACATAACGAATTATTGTAGTATTTATGAAAGTCCTCACAACGTGGCTCCATTTGCTCAAGAGCAGGAAAATCTGGAACAGTCTAGACTTTTACCTTCAGAAATTACTCCTTTCATGTCCTCAACTTTATGTTTAAATACAACTACATTAACGGATAATTCGAATTTAAATCACATGACTGCGGCTTCCAATGTTAACAGACTTGAAAATAATTTTACAATGCTCGAAAATTGTCAACCGTCATCTGCTATGACGTCTTCAGTTTCACTTTATTACTCTCCTTCTATGCAGAATCAGCAATTACAAAATACGACAAAGAAATCTAAGATAATGGAGTTAAGTTCTACAAGCGAAACACAATTCTTTACACCAGTTTATCATGAACCGCGCCGATTCAATGAAAATTATGACGACACATCCAGTGTAACTTCTAGTTCCGGCTACAATTCAGATGATTATTACTATCCCTGCTTTGTGCCATGTTCAGCCTCCTCGACCTCTCTAACTCTTGCCAGTAACCAATGCCAAGAATTAGCAAGGTCAGTTGCTTACTTTGCAGCTCAAACAACTGAAATATATAATACAGTATTTGAACCTGTTTCGGTGCAACAGATTCAGCTACCTAATGTTTCTAAAGATTTTCATTTCGACTTTATTGAAGAATATCAAAACATGAACTCCCATGAAAAAAATATCGAAAATCATCAAACACAGTACCAGCACGCTACTTATGAAAGCAACACAAATTCTGAGTTTTATTATTCGGGACACGATAACGCATGGAATTATTGTCTTTAATTATTTAATTTGAAATAAATAAAACTAGTTTAATAATTTTGTTTGTAAATATATACGGTATAGATCTTAATTTTTACTCACAACTCAGTAATAACAATGTAATAAAATCAATTGTAAATAAATACGTTTGAAAAACAAATAAAGGATGGCTAAGTTTGGGTGTAAGCGATCATTTTATACTATCGCGGGAAATATTTTCAGCACTCATACAAATCAATATAAATTGTATAAAGTCAACTGCAAAATCAAAAAGCATTATGTTGAGGCCACAGGAAAGTCTGGATTGATTACATTTACTTTGGACATTCAACTGGAGTACAGTGTGTTAAAAAATTAGTGCTAAGTACACAAAATTTTTCGAAACAACTTTTTAACGAAGCATCCTAAAAATCCCAAATGAACCATTAAAAAACTGAAAAGTTTTAAATACGAGTTGTGCGAGTTAAATACGAGATGTGCAATGTAATTTTTATAATTATTTCCTAATTCCATTTTTCCTAACAAAGGAAAAAGTTTTTTTTGAACGCACTGTATGTTTGAAAACATGTTTCTGTATTTAGTACAAAGCCCATTATAACAACAAAAATTCTTATGTACCAAATTTTGTATATTTTAGTTTCATTTTTCCCTTAGTTGTAGCATATTATAGGCCTTCGCATAACGACATTTTGTGTGCCAATGAACATGTGTACAAGTTACATAGATTAATTTTTTCTTATCGCTTATAATAGTTCTAAGTCTGTCTCGTTTAGGTTTCATTAGTACAAACAACCGTTACCGTTTCACATTGCGAGAGTATAAAAATTATAAAGGAGTTGCGTAAACTTATTTTAGTAAGCAATCCAACAACAAATTTACACTACAAATACACTAGCATAAAATTTTATAATTTTACGATGCTTTATGACACGTTGTGAGTACAGTAGACGCTCACAAATTAGAACTCTCAAAAATTAGAACATCCAGAAATTAGAACCAGAGTTTTTAATGCATTGGACGCTCTGAAATTAGATCTTGAGGTTCTAATTTCTGAGAGTTTTTTTTTATTTTTAACACAAGGGAATTCCCATTCTTGGGTTTTATTTTACTGAACAATGGTAAAATAGAAAGGGGAATCCCCAAGTTATATTTTAGTGTTTGTTTTGCCATATTTTTGGTGTTTTTGTCATTCATTATGTGAAATTTGATACACGTGGACATATTTTGCTAGACTCTACCGAAAACTAAAAGTAACTTTCTAAAAATGTTAAATAAACGTAAAAAAACACTTTATCTTTGGAAACCATAGTAAAGATATTGGAAAAGCTGAACAAAGGAGTTCAAGGGGAGTCGTCTAGCGCTAGATTTCAATGTGAGCAAATCTGCCATCAGCTATATCAAGTCAAATAGATCATCTATATTAAATGCTGTTTCCAACACTTATCAGGAAGCAAAAATAAAACTATGCATAGTGCGAATTCCCGAAAATGGAAAGTCGTCTTTATGAGTGGTTTTAAAACAACGGAAAGGAAGTGTACATTGACAGCAACAATATTAAAGGAAAAAGCTGAACAAATGTTTGGTGAAGAATACTCCGATAAAAATAAAAATGCATTCCGAGCAAGCGATGGTTTATTAAATTTAAAAAAGCGACACGGCATTCGTTTTTAAAATTGGTGACGAGATTCTTTTCTAGTGATATTGCCTCGATCACTCCATTTATTCACAGATTCCGCGCAAAAGTCACTGAGATGGGATTAATAGTGTCTCAATTATATAATGTGGACGAAACCGGATTATTTTATCGTTGCCTACCAGATAAAACATATGTCTCTGCTTGTGAAAAAAGTGCGCCTGGATACAAAAGTCAAAAAGAACGAATTTCAATTTTACTTGGTTCAAATGCTGATGGCTCTCACAAATTAGTGCCCTTAGTTATTGGAAAAGCCAAAAATCCCAGGAGCTTCAAAGGTTTTAATAATCCACTTCATTACAACTTTTCCAAAAATGCTTGGATGACGTCTCGGATCTTTCGTGATTGGTTTCACAAGATATTTATTAATTAAGTAAGTGGAAATAATTTTGCTTTTAATTTCTTTAATTTTAAAATATTTTTTTGTTTATAGGTCATCCAGTTTTCTCAAAAAAATAACTTGCCTCCGAAGGCTCTTTTACTTATTGATAACTGCTCCGCGCATGCACCAATTGAGCATCTTCAAAGCAAAGATGGCAACATAGTTGCATATTTCTTGCCGCCAAATGTAACAGCAGCTGTGCAACCAATTGATCAAAATCCCGTAAAGTTAACTAAACTTGTTAACAGAAGTAAGTTACTTGCTGCAATAATAGCTGAAGGTGGTGCACTGAATAGTCTGTTGAAATCCCACTCCATCCGAAAGGCAATAATATTTCTGAAACAAGCTTGGGATGAGATAACGCAAACGGTGATGAGGAATTCTTGGACAAAGTTGTTAAATTGGGACTCTGACCAATACGACAGCGATGATGATGTGCCACTAGCACAGTTACTTAACAAAAATGAGGACTGCAATGAAGCTCTCCAAGTAAATCAAACTCTTTTAGCAGGAATTGATCCAAACAATTCCATGTGTATTGTTGGCATCGAGAAATAGAATGGAGATGAGTTTGAAGATGGAACTGGTTACGACCTAAGTAGCGATGATGAGTTTTCTGATAGCAGTGAAGACGATGTTGTTGAGAACATACCAGTTATTTCAAATACTATAGCTATTGAAAGCGTTAACAATTTAATAAATTAGTGCAACAAGAGTGAATTGTCTTCCAGTAAACATATAGCCAATCTTTTGGCCCTCCGTAACGATATTGCTATATCGGATTTAAAGAAACCAAAAAAACAAACAAATATTACTGATTATATGTCAAACAAAAATTAATTTTGAACTGAGCCCTTATTCTGAATTTGTAATTAATTTCTGAAATTTTAAGTTGTTTTTTTTTAATAATTGTTATGTAATGGACTGACTTGTTATGTTTTTAAATAAAATAAGAAAAAAAAAATGTTTTTTATATAGTTTTTGGAAGTGGCTTAACTCTTAGTTTTACTATTTACGTTAAAAAAACTGTCCAGAAATTAGAAAATTTCGCAAATTAGAACTACCCCAAAAACAAAGTGGTTCTAATTTCCGAGCGTCTACTGTACCCCTATAGATTAAGCACAAATTAAGTATGCCATGCAGCAATATGGAAAACTGAATGTGTTTAATTACAATCTTAGGGAATTGTTTTTAGATTTAGAAGTATTAAACTGTGTAACAAGTTTACATTTCAATTACACTCATGTACGAGAATTGAAAGTCCTAAAAAGCCTTGTAATAAAATTTAAAGAAATTAGTTATTAGGTGTCTACATGATTTAATTACCGTGCGATTATGTACTGTGATATAATCACAAGCCCCTAAATTTGAGGTTTTAAGTTAGAGACAATTTTTGTGACTTAAGACGATTTTGCTATTCTGTAGGTGAGAGTCACAAAATCCATTTCATTGTATTATTCAGAGATGTTTTTACACTTGAATGAAAATAAATATGTCGATAACAAAAGTAAATTTTCTATAACAAAGACAAAAAACATAATAACCAATAAAATGAAAAATATATGTTGACTTTGTTTCATAATATTTACGAAATTTATGTAAAATTGATTTATTTTTAACCTTTTCGTGTTTGAGTTGCTTACAAAATATAAAAAAACGACAATCGATTAATATCTAAGATGATCTCTATTCAGTATATTCAAAATGGCAAACAAGGGTTTAATTATGTGACCTGCTAACTATCAGGTGACAAATTTGAGACAATATTTTGAGAGTTACGCTAGAGATTGTTTAGTAAATATTAACTAGTCACAAATTGAGACTTTACCACAAAATGTCTCAAATAGTGACTAGAGATTGCTTACAGAAGCTGTTAGAACACTTCCAAACCTGTGAGAAAACGCGAAACTGAAGGTATCATCACCAGGTTGTCAAATATCTACCTTCCTTCCCTTTTTGTTCTTTATTCAATGCTTTATAAATAGTGTTACAGTGATCGGATTTAGTTAAAATATGCGCCGTTTCGTTTGATAATCCATTTCCGTCTGGACGGCAACTTCATAATAACCCCCTCCAGCGGATTTGCCTTTAACAAAGGAAAACTTAAAAAAAGCGCGAATTTTGCGGTTAGTGAACTCCATGTTTACACGTCTATAACTATTGAACGCAATATCCAAACTAAACCCTCATAGCGTCGTTTTGTAGGTTATGTCAAGACCTTTAAAAGATGTATAGTATTGCCAGATACGAGCTCTGTAGCGTTTTATACATAGCCGCGAAATTCAAAAGACAAAACGGCGGAAGGGAGATATTTTACAGCCTAATATTTTAAAAGCCGTAATAAAGCCGTAGTTTTGCTTTTACTATTTGTTCAAAGTAATTTAAGAAACAGTGAAAGGAAAATATTAATATTTAGCCTTTTAACTTTTCAAAATTAACAAGTTTTTCATTTCTTCACCCTATGGCCACTCATAAAAGTATGCATACGATTATTCCGGCAATGATTTACCGCTATACTATATTTCTAAAGAAAAGTTTTTGCTTTTTCTTGCTACAAGTTCAGTATAGATTCACATTTATATTGAGCACTACATTTTTGTGATTAATTGTAATTGCAGTGCAAAATGCCGAAAAGTTCCGAAATTTCTTTAAATTTGCGAAAAATCGTGATTGATTTAAAATCAAAAGAAAAATCTCTTCGGAAAATTGCGGAAACCGTAAATTTATCGAAACCTACGGTTCAGATATTAATTAAAAATTATAAAAAGAATGGTTGTTACACAAGCAATGTCAACAAGATCAGGACGCCCACTTAAGATAGACGATTCGTAACAAAATGACTTGTTCTGCAGAGTTGCTAGAAAAAAACCATTACTTAGGGATATGTAAACAGGACCAAACGAATGAATTTAAATTCAATATTTTTGGAGGCGATGGACACCCAAAAGTTTGTCGTAAAACGAAAACAGCGCTTGACCACAAAAATGTGGTTTCAACCGTAAGTAACAGTGAAGGATCAGTGATGATATGGGGCTGCATGGCAGCAAATGGCATTGGCATATTACGGTTCATAGAAGGAATAATGGATATGCACATGTATATACAGATTTTAAAGGACAGTTATCTTCCAAGTGTACAAAAGCTAAATTTAGAGGGAAGATCCATATTTATCAGGATAATGACCCTAAGCATTCTTGGATGCTGGATTGAGAATGGTTACTATATAATGTGAAACAAAACGTCCTTCGCAGTCACCAGATTTAAATGTTATAGAGCATTTGAGGGATCACCTTAAAAAAAGATAAAACTTCGGAACGTTACCTCAATATCCGCACTTTAAACTGTTTTGCTTGAGGAATGGAGTAAAATACCGGAAGAAACCACTAAAACATTGGCTTTTTCAATGCCAAATCGACTGTCTGCTGTGAAATAAGCCTCCCCACACAACTTAAAATATATAACAATACATTTTTAAAGACGTTGTTGGCACCAAACCAATTCCAGATTTATAATCAACAAATTCTATGGCTTTGAATGCTGAACATAAAGAAAGTAATTTCGCACTTTTGGATGACTTTTTGAGTGTTAGCGTTGTTCCAAATCAGTCAACAGATGTCCGTGGAAAGATTGAAGCGTTGAAGCTGCCATATATGAAATCTAGCAAAAGTGTTCTAAATTTTGGGAAAGAGAGTAAGTCAAGCGATCCAGAGATTTATGCCCTAAGCAAAATACGTTTTGCCATACTACCAACTCAAGTAAGCTTTTTTACTTAATCTAGAGCAAAATATACAGCAAGTGCTTAAATTTCTTAATAATTGTAGGTAATAGAGCGGGCGTTTTCGTCTTTAAAACTGGTGCTGTCGGATAACCGAAATCGATTAAGTCACAATACATTGGAAAATATACTTCTTGCTCGGCTCAGATCAATTTTCTGAAATAGTGCTATAGACAATTTAAATTTATTTGAAGACGATTAATTAAGGTTTTTATACGCATAATTTACTAATTTCTATTTAATTACTACTTACTTTGTTCATACCAAATGAATACATCCTTGCATTCTTCTAGAGGACAATGGAAAAAAAACTCTCAAGTGCGCCGACATGACGACGGAGAACCAAGAACAGAAAGACGCAATAAAACGAAATATTAGAGGGGACGGACATACAAGCGCATGAACATTCAGCAGCAACAGCATCAGCATATCAACGCGGGAAAATTTAACCGCATCATGTTACATTTGAATTTATAATTAAATTTATTATAATTATAATTATATTTATAAAACAACAAAGAATTATACACTCACACACATTATCATCTAATTGTATCTAATAACTCATATACATACATACATATATTATATTTACTCCAATACACAAATTTGAATTGTCATCGAAATTTAATAATTTTATTTTATTTGGCACACCGGCAAACACAACGGCGACAACCCCGACATTTTGGTCCTTCGAGCCGGATCGAGAGCCTCATGAAATAAAACCCACCCAATTAACCACCGTCATCAGGATTTCGGATCATCAGGATTATTTCTTTTCTTTTTTTTTATGTTAAACTACGTTTTTGCCAAAATGTTACACCTAAGCGAAAAAACATCAACATAAGGAAAAATTTAAAAGGTCATAAAACTGACACATACGAACGCCAAACCCTTTGAGGGTTTTACTATACTGACCTAGTACCATCACCCTGACTTGGAATTTCTCACCCCCCAGATTAGCTGTTGTACTGTGTTATTGGTTGTTTGATTTTCATACTCTTGCAACCAGTTGTTACAGAGTATTATAGCTTTGTTCCCCTAACGGTTGTACGTATCACCCAAAACTAATCGAGATAGATATAGGTTTATATATATAAGTGATCAGAATGACGAGAAAAGTTGAGATCTGATTGACAGTCGGACTGTCCGTCCGTCCGTGCAAGCTGTAACTAGTGTAAAAATTGAGATATGTCGAGGAAACTTGGTATTTGGAATCCTTAGTACCAAAAAATGTCGAGTTCGTAGATGGGCGTAATCGGACCACTGCCACGCCCACATATAAAGTGACATAATTAAACACTAAATTAAGATATAAGTTGTAATTTTGTACAGAGGATTGCACTTAAGCTACAACAACCAAGTTCGCTGAGTCCAACTCTTATAACAATTTCCACCGATAGTGTGAAAATGGATGAAAATGGAGGATAATCCCGCTTACTCCCCATACTAAATCAAAGTATATGTCAGAGACATTAAATTTTACCACCGCGATGATATGAGAGAGTGTTGAGGGAGTTGGTGTGAAAATTGGACGATGGGCGTGGCGCCGTCCACGTTTTGGTGAAAACCGATATCTCTGGACTCGACCAACCGATTTCCACAAAATTTGGTACGTGGCATTTTTTTTTACTTTCTCATGTCACAATGGACGAAATCGGACAACAACCAAGCCTACTTCCCATATAGCGCAATTTTAAATTCCACTTGATTCGTTCAGTTTCTAGTAGACAAATCTAGAAGCTTTGCACGAATAGTGTATTTAATATGTCACACCTTATGACCAAAAATTGTCTAAATCTAATAAAAAAACTGTTTAAGCCCCAACGCACTGAATATTTAGACCCCGGTACCGATAGTTGAAAGTATAATGTATAAAGATTTTCGAACTTCGAGGTGACTTTATATTGACGCATATATCGGCCAATATGTGAGTGGGATATTTCCCGTGGCCAACGCGCGAAGGACCATAAATCTTTCGCAGAACTTTTTTCTCGAAAACTCGCATAGTCGACTCATCAGTTGTTGTCATTGTCCAAGCCTCTGCACCATATAACAGGACGGGAATTTTGAGTGACATATAGAGTTTGGTTTTTGTTCGCCGAGAGAGGACTTTACTTCTCAATTGCATACTCAATCCGAGGTAGCACCTGTTGGCAAGAGTTATCCTGCGTTTGATTTCCAGGCTACATTGTTGGGAGTATTTACACTGGTTCCAAGATAGACGAAATTAGCTACGACTTCAAAGTTATGACTGTACACAATTACGTGAGAGCCAAGTCGCGAGTGCGATGATTGTTTGATTGATGACAGGAGATATTTCGTTTTGCCCTCGTTCACTGCCAGACCCATTTGCTTTGCTTCCTTGTCCAGTCTGGAGAAAGCAGAAATAGCGGCGCGGCTGTTGAGGCCGATGATAGGGATAGGCAATCATCGCCATAAACTTGTTTCATCAATTGAACGTTTCGGTCAAAGTTTTACCAATTTTAAAACAAAACTTAATGTTGGCTCATATAGATGCCGCCACTATTCACAGAGAGCAATCAATTACCTACACCATAGAAACAGTCTCTAAACCGCAAAATGTCTATCAAAACCAATTAATTCTTGAATCAGGCAATAATCCGTCGAAGAAAACATTTGTGCTTTTCGGAAACAAATTACGTCACTTCCTTACGTTTACTAAGAGACTGAGACTTAGTACAAAATGCTGCCAGAAATCTGATGTAATTAATGGTATTCATTGCAAGCTACCTCAGCTAGCGCAGTAATGGCTAATAACCACATTCCTAAATACCAAATTCCGTCACACAAATAAATTTGTACAGACATTTTTGACCCTAACGAACATATACATATGAGGCACGTATACATTAATATGTAATACGCTTGCACTCAAGAAATAATATAAACATATTTACTTAGGTTTGGGCAATTGATTACAAATGCACTTGTGCACTTGAAAGTAATCCCAAACCATGCAGCATAAACAACCCTGCCAACCATGAGCGGGTAAAAAACGAGTGAGTCAGTAGGTAGTAAAGTGGGTAAAAGTGGGTTTTCCCCTCACACGTACGTATACATGTGATCATACATCTCTGTTGTGCTCATTCAGCAGTGTCATATAAAAAAGTATATCTGTCCTGCTCTAATATCCCCAATCGACGGCTAATGCAGGGTTGCATTTTAAACAGCTGATGCAAGGTTGAAATTTTTGAAGCCTACTTCTAAAATTTCAAACAAAATTTTTAAATTTTTAAATTATTAATTTTATTGTTTTTAATACAAAGAATACACAATATATTTAATTAAAAAAAATCCGAATCATCCGAAAAAAGATTATAAAAGACAAATACCTGAAATAAAATACAAGTTATTAAAACCTGAAAATAAAAGAGCGAAAAAAGATTATAAAAGACAAATACCTGAAAATAAAATAAAGGTTATTAAAACCTGAAAATAAATAATAATTACATTGAATTTTTAATATCTAAAAGAAAAAGAACGATTAATTGTATGAAATGATAATAATATCTGAAAGAAAGCATTAATATTAACTGAAAAAATAAAATATATTAAATACAAATAGAATTTACTCTGAAAGCAAAGATTAATTAAATAAAAATAATAATAACTTCTGGAAGAAAAGATAAATATTATTTGATCATTTAAAATATAAAACAAAAATTTATTTTCACATATTATATTGGATTGTGCAGGCCGCCTTAAACTCATAAAATACATATGTACATACATATGTATGTATTTATTTTTGCGTATTATATTGGACTGCGCAGTCCAATTTCAAAGTACACACATTTTAATACGATATTATTAGCTTCACTTGTATGTATGTATGTATGTATGTAACTTTTTTAAGTGATACTGAAACGTAGAATATTTGAGCGACACTGTGGGAAGGCGTATGTATGTATGTATGTGTGTATGTAACTTTTTTAAGTGGTACTGAAACGTAGAAGTTTAAGCAACTCACCAAAAATATGCAACATCTATATAAAGCTAGTTTTGGCGACATTTGAGTAGCATATGTACATACTGAAATATACATATGTATATCCTTAAAGAAAGTATACTTTATATAGATATACTTATGTATGTATATATGTAAGTATAACCGCGCACCAGAAGAAATAATATCAAATAATGCAAAACATGTGACTTTTAGGTAATAAAAAAATTAATACTTATAATAAAAATTTTGTAGTAAAAAAAAAATTCAGATACTAGTTTTCAAAATGCCTCCGAGAAGCAGCTGCAGTAGAAAACTCCTTTTTTTAACTTTGGCTGTCACGTCGATGTGAGCTTTTTAAAAATTGTCCCCGAATCTAATGGCGGAGATACCGATTTAAGTTATATTCGTTTATACATATTTCACAATATTGGTAAATCTCATAGAAGAAAAAATAGATTCTTTCAATATAAAATAAGAATTCATAAAAATTTTAAATACACAAAGAAATATTCTACCTATACAATCAAACGAAAAAAACAGTCGAAGTGTACGGTTGTGACAATTTAAAATTATAAGCGAAATATATTTACATAGATTTTCAAAAAGTCTGTGCGTCGTATAGTATATTTGATTAAAATCGTTTCATTATAAACCAATAAATTAATTTTATTTAACGAATTGTTTATACAAAAAACAACAAGTCTCAGTGAAAGAATGGAAAGATCGTCAGAACACTTAAGCGAATTAGAGAAAATAAAGGAGAAAAGAAGGCTCTATATGAGAAGTTATAGAGCTAAGCAATCGAAGGAAGGCAGAGAGACTCGCTTAAAGCGATTGCGTCAGCATGCAACAGAAAGCCGAGCCTCAGAACCAGAGGAAGTCAGAAAGGATCGTTTGCAGCAAATGCGTCAGCATGCAGCGGAGACCCGAGCCTTAGAACCAAAGCAAGGCAGAGAGGCTCGTTTGCAGCAAATGCGTCAGCATGCAGAGGAAAGCGGAGCCTCAGAATCAGAACAAGCCAGAGAGGCTCGTTTGATATAAATGCAGAAACAAAATGAAGAGGTCCGAAGGTTACGTAAAGCCAGTATAACGAGCTTTAGGCAGGCAATTAACTCGTTTTGCGATGCGATATGTGAAGTTTGTACTAAACGATGCTATAAACATCAAATTTTTAAGTGGATTGTACGAGTAGATGCTACAGCAAACACATATTTGCCTAATGAATTAAAGCAAAAAAAATGTTTGGTTGTTTGAAATCGTTGCAAAAGCCATTTGAATTCAGTGAAAAATATTTCACCATCGAAATCTTATTGGAACAATCTAGATCCAGGCTTTATTCCAGACGTGATTTCGGAATTATCTCAAGCCGAGCAAAGGCTGATTTCACGTGTTATTCCATTTGTTAAAATTATAAAATTAAGCGGTGTATTTGGGCAATATAGTTTTCGAGGTCAAGCAGTATTGTTTGCTCAGGATGTTTTCGAAGTTACTGAAAAACTTCCGAACATGTTACCAAGAACCACTAATAATGCTGGAATAGTTGTCATTACTGAGTTTTTGGAAAATATTAATGTAACGCGACAGTTTTCAGTATCTAGGCAAAAGGTATATGATGCACTACATTGGTTGGTCGCTAACAATCCCCTTTATAAAGACGTCACTATCGATCAAAACGTCATAATGAATGAGGAGGATATTATTAGAGTAGAACAAGTAAGGAAGGGCTAAGTTCGGGTGTCACCGAACATTTTATACTCTCGCATGGTAAAGTGATAATCGAGATTTCATAATAGACATTTACATATTTTTCAAATACCGTATTTTTGTAAAGTTTTATTCCGCTATCATCATTGGTTCCTAATGTTTATACTCGTATTATACAGAGAAGGCATCAGATGGAATTCAAAATAGCTTTATATTGGAAGAAGGCGTGGTTGTGAACCGATTTCACCTATATTTCGTACATGTCATCAGGGTGTTAAGAAAATATTATATACCGAATTTCATTGAAATCGGTCCAGTAGCTCCTGAGATATGGTTCTTGGTCCATAAGTGGGCGGCGCCACGCCCACTTTCAATTTTTAAAAAAAGCCTGGGAGCAGCTTCCTTCTGCCACTTCTTCCGTAAAATTTAGTGTTTCTGACGTTTTTTGTTAGTCGGTTAACGCACTTTTAGTGATTTTGAACATAACCTTTGTATGGGAGGTGGGCGTGGTTATTATCCGATTTCTTCCATTTTTGAACTGTATATGGAAATACCTGAAGAAAACGACTCTGTAGACTTTGGTTGACATAGCTATAGTAGTTTCCGAGATATGTACAAAAAACTTAGTAGGGGGCGGGGCCACGCCCACTTTTCCAAAACAATTGCGTCCAAATATGCCCCTCCTAATGCGATCCTTTGTGCCAAATTTCACTTTAATATCTTTATTTATGGCTTAGTTATGACACTTTATAGGTTTTCGGTTTCAGCCATTTTGTGGGCGTGGCAGTGGGCCGATTTTGCCCATCTTCGAACTTAACCTTCTTATGAAGCCAAGGAATACGTGTACCAAGTTTCATGATGATATCTCAATTTTTACTCAAGTTACAGCTTGCACGGACGGACGGACGGACAGACAGACATCCGGATTTCGACTCTACTCGTCGCCCTGATCACTTTGGTATATATAACCCTATATCTGACTCTTTTAGTTTTAGGACTTACAAACAACCGTTATGTGAACAAAACTATAATACTCTCGTTAGCAACATTGTTGCGAGAGTATAAAAAGCTCCACTAGAGGTTATGAATGAAATCAATGATGAACTTAACAATAACACTAGTGATTACACAAGAATATCTGATTTTTCGAGAATTGTGCGTGCTTCACGGCACCAAGGAAACGAGCTCATATTCACATCAGGATTTGCAGGTGTACAATGCTGTGCGATGGCATTGTCTAACATCCTAAGAGCCAGTATTCTTGCACCACAACAGTGGTTTACAAACACCCTCAACCTGAATATGATAACGGGTGACCAAATCTACAGCAATATACGATTTCAAACGGAGCGAAATTTAATGGCCTATCGTATTGAAGACGATGGATACCTACTGGTGCGAAATTTCCACGCAATAAAAGATGTTTTAGTCGCATTCGGCAAACGGTTTCAGATCACTTTTGCCGATGAACCAAGCATATATGGAAGCTTGAGAGTGATGTACTATGATAACAAATATTACTTCACTAACTCACATTCTTGTGGTCTAAAGGGATCTAGAGCAAAGGATAACAATGGAAAAACCTGCATTATCGAATGCGACAATTTAGACGAGTTTGTGAGGATTTGTAAACGTACAACAGGCAGCAAAAATGTGCAGTATTCTCTTGATTACGTTGATGTTGTATATGAAACAGATGAGCCTGATGAGATTGAAATACAGCAGAGTATTGAGATAGTAACGGCTGCGTCTGAAATGATTACTGCTCAGCATGAACTACCTAATCATTTAATTCCACTGCAGACATCTTTGACCGATCAACCCAATGTGGAAGATGAACTACAGGTTTCACGGAACCTTAACGAAATTAACCGCAAAACGAAAGACAACATCGTTAATATCGGACATGAACTGAAAACAGAAGAATTTGCCTGGTACTTCTTGTTTCCTTACGGAAGAAACGGATTCAAAGAACAAAGGCCTGTAAATATTACAGCGTTAGACTACTTTCAGTTTAGAACTTTGGGAAGTGACACAAGATTTCAACGTAACGACTATCAATTTTATGCCTTATCCTTCTTTGAATATTATAGAATCAAAAGCACTATATCTGCATGCGGCAAAAAAATTGTTAATCAAGAAGGAGCAATAGAAAATGTCCATATTTATGTAAAAAATTTAAGAGGTTCGGCAGCTTATTGGAGATCAGCTCTGATTGAACTATTAACTCAAATCAGATGTTTAGGACCTCCAACATACTTTGTAACATTTAGCTCAAATGATTTCAACTGGCTAGACCAACGAAAGGCTTTGTTAATAGCCGATGGTAGGGCCGATGTTGATCCCAGTACTCTCGATATTTATGAGACCCAAAGACTTATCGAGAAGTATCCAATAATTTTGAGTCGACATTTCATGTTAAGAGTAAATGCTCTAATGAAATTTATAAAAAAATAATGATTATGTGTTTGGCGGAAAACTGAAGCATCATTGGTGGCGCATAGAATTCCAGAATCGGGGCAGTTCTCACCTTCATATGGTGATTTGGATCGAAAATCATCCCGAGTTTGACTCAGAAGAAGGGAAACTTCTTCTGGATCGTAATTGTTGCTGTAGAATCCCTCCAGAAGAAGAAGACCCAGAACTTCATGAATTAGTTAAAAAATGTCAAATTCATCGGCATACACAAACTTGTTCAAAACTAATACTTCTATAAGATGCCGATTCAACTTTCCACGCCAAAAATGTGACGAGACACGAATTGTGTCACATTCTTCAGATGATTTTCTTCGTAACGGAGGTAGAATTTGTTTACTTAAGCGTCGGAAGGAAGATGCTTGGGTAAATAATTACCACCCAGAGTTGATAAGACTGTGGGCAGGCAACATGGATATTCAGCCATGCGGATCAAACGAAGCGATAGCGTACTATATAGCAAAGTACCTATCGAAAGCAGAACCTGCAGGTATAGATTCTGGAATTACGCAGGCAGTACAGCAAATTCAACGCGAAGAAACTGATCTTTGACGAAAACTGTTCAGCATATGTATGAAGATTCTTCATGAACGACCAGTATCAGCTGCAAAATGTGCATATAGACTTTGTCATATCCATGTGCCATATTTTATAGCAACATCAGATCCCGACAACTTTTTCTATAGCTTACTTCTTCAATATATGCCTTATCATTTGGAAACTGAATTAGTTAAAGGTTTCGATAATGCAAAAGAGGCGTTTTTACATCGAGAGAATCGTTTGAAGGAAATGAGCAGGTATATGCGCCAATTTCGAGAGCGTGACCAACAGCTTGAAAATGCATTCAATCAGATACATGCATTTGAAATTTTAGAACAGCCAGAGATTATAAATCCTGAAGTTATAGAAGAAGAATTACCGGACACAGAAATGAGCAACGATCAATTTCAAAGAGCACAGTACGCTATGAATATTGATCAAAAACAATTGTTTACTGTCATTACAGAGAGTATTAAAAATCAACTTAATGGTGATATTAAACGAGAGAAAAATTTTCGTCACAGGTGGAGCAGGCACCGGAAAAACTTTTCTCTTTAATGTATTGAAAAACCCAGTTAACCGATGTTATGGAAAATTGGTCGTGAAAGTTGGTGCTCTTACTGGAGTTGCAGCACGGTTGGTCGGAGGTTCTACACTACACAGCCTGTTGAAACTACCAGTACAAAAAGATGGCGTCATCATTAACATGCCACTTCTTACAGGAAATTATTTAAGAGGGATGTGCTAGTTATGGCTAAACGTTGAGTTTCTGTTCATAGACGAAATTTTAATGGTGCCTTATGAAATGCTTTGCATTATCGACTCTCGTTTGCGCCAACTAAAGAGACAGGGCGCTTGTTTTGGAGGTATAAATGTCTTACTCTTTGGTGATTTAATGCAGTTACCACCTGTCCGAGGACATCAAGTATTTCAACAGCCAGAACATATAAAACCCGCTACACATTTCTGGCGACAATTCCGCCTGGTTGAACTCCAACAAAACATGCGTCAACAAGAAGATACGACATTTATAGATGTGCTTAATGCTTTAATAAAATTCACTTACTTACCTTCTTGTTGTACGAGCCTCCTTTACGATGGTACGATCACGAATGACATGCGCCTTTCAATCGTTTTTAATACGCTTTTATTAGCTTCACTTGTATGTATGTATGTATGTATGTATGTTTGTTTGTAACTTTTTTAAGTGGTACTGAAACCTAGTATATTTGAGCGACACTGTAGGAAGGCGATATTAAGTTTAAGCAGCTCACCAAAAAGATGCGCTTAAAAGTATGCAACATCTATATAAAACGAGTTTCGGTGACATTTGAATAGCAAATGAGTTGGGCGTCGACCGCTCATAAGATTCAAGGTATGTATTTTTATAAATATACGTTCTCTGGTTGTACAGTAGATCATGCAGTAATTTATCTGGGCTCTCGACCATTGTATAAACCTACAAGTAACAAAAGAATCAGCTGTTTTCCAAGAATTTTTCACAGCTGAGATCACCTGATCGAAATCTGCCTTTTTTAGGCACAGGGATGTAATTAAAAGAAATGTAGTAGATCAACTTTTTTGTGAAAAAGTATTTGTAACGGAAAACATTAATGAAAACTTTCAAGAATATTTTTGAAACAAAAGTTTATTGGATATTTATCATACCTCACCACCTCTGAGGTTGCAATGTAGGCGCGCTACCGATCTTTTTTGAGTGTTCGGTTCACCAGGAGGCCTATTTTCACCCTTTTTATATACACAGTTTTAAATCAATCTACTTATTATAAAAAATATGACTAGACAAAAATAAATATATAAGGTCAAGTACAATTCATGAATATTAATTACATTAAAAATATAACATTGACAATATATGTCAAAACAATCAATTGGAAACTATTTAAAAAAAAACCAAAATAAATATAAAAAATCAGGTATAATTCCATTGTATGTATACATTAACAATACAAGTCAAAACAATCAACTAGTAATTATTTAAACAAAAACTAAAATAAATATAAAAAAATCGGGTACATAGTTTTTACACAAATATTATATAAATATTTTTTTATACATTACAATAATTAATATTTTGGACAAAACTGATTAAATTTAATATTTAGGAATTTAAATAATCGAAAAATATTTGAATATTTTATAAAAATATTGTTAAAGTTATAAATTTTAAAACCTAACACGGCAACACACAATAGCAGATTTGAGGCATTTTAACGTTTTAGTAGTAGAATATTTGGGGGCAACCCGTACCAAGTGACTAATTCGTAGCAGATGTGTTAGTGAAAAATGAAGGATTGGTTACTTGTAGGTTTATACAATGCTCTCGACTGTTTGCTGCTGGACAAGCTTATGTAGCACTTAGTAGTTGTAGATCTTTGGACTGTTCAAAGTTCACAGGTAAAACCCCATGTGACAGTGAAGCTTTAGAAGAAATGATTCGATTAAGAAGTAATAATTCGTAAAGTCGTGAATAGAACTTGGTCGCAAATAATATAACAATAAGTCAATGAAAGGTTACGAGTAGATATGCTGCCTAATTATCGATTTACTTAACCAATACTACATGTCATAGTTCATACTTTAACAAATTTGGGGTTTCTCACATCAAATTAAAAAATTAAAAATAAACAAGAAAAAACGTTAACTTCGGTTGCACCGAAGCTAAATACCCTTCACAGGTGCATTTCTGTTAGTAACTATGTGTTCAGTTTGTATGGAAGCTACATATATGCTATAGTTAACCGATCTGATCAATTTCATCGGAGATTACATTGTTGCCTTAGAAAATAACAAATACCAAATTTCGTGAATATATCTTGTCAAATGTGAAAGTTGTCCATACAAGAACTTGATTCCCATCGTTCAGTTTGTATGGCAGCTATATGCTATAGTTAACCGATCTGAACAATTTCTTCGGAGATTACTTTGTAGCCTTAGAAAATAATACATACCAAATTTCATTAATATATCTTGTCAAATGTGAAGGTTGTCCATACAAGAGCTTGATTCCGATCGTTTAGTTTGTATGGCAGCTATATGCTATAGTTAACCGATCTGAACAATTTCTTCGGAGATTACATTGTTGCCTTAGAAAATAATATATACGAAATTTCGTGAATATATCTTGTCAAATGTGAAAGTTTTCCATACAAGCATTTGATTCCGATCGTTCAGTTTGTATGGCAGCTATAAGTTGGTGGGCCGATATCGGCCGTTCCGACAAATGAGCAGCTTCTTGAAGAAAAATGACGTTTGCAAAATTTCAAAACGATATCTTATGCTTGGTGACATATTTTTCATATATCGAGAATTTCACGTTATTTTCACAATAATGCAGGAATATTTCCTTCATTATTATTGTTAGTTTATACAAAGAATTATTTTTTACTTTTTAGTTTGATATCCTTTAAAAGCGTGTTTTTTAGTTTTTTTAAACTATATTTATTTTATTACCCTTTTTGGGATTTTCTTTTGGCACTATTGACGAATATGTTTTCTCCTTCGCACTCATTCGAATAAATCAAGAAATGAAAGAAACTTTTTTACATCGCATTTAGGTAAACAAAAAATAACCCGAAAATGTGCGTTGGTGTCACTAACACATACGGAAAAAATGTGTAGTTGGATTGAAATATTTGACACAAGAGGGTAGCCGTGGTTGGCAGGGAATGTGATAACACACACACATGTATTGCATTGTATAGTTGAAAACAACCCCATAATTAGATAACTAAGAACTCAAAAATAGTATATGAGGTTTACAAATTTAAAAATAAAATTAGAATAAAAGATTTCTAACTTGAATAAGGTCTTTGTTTTCCCCCCACCGGTGGTAAGGATCTAAAGAATCTTATTTAAGTTTTAACGTTTGATCATATGGAAATAATCGCACAGGAGCATAACAGAGCTCACCGTGCTTCTCAGGAAGGGCCCTATTTTGAAGGCGATAATAAAGAGGGACAAATGTGATCAAATATATAGAACTATATTATACCCTGAACAGGATTTATTAAGTTTGCAACTAAGTTTGTAATACCTAGAATAAAAGTCTGATAACTCACTGAATTAAAGCGCCACACGTATATAATTTTCATCATATATGATATAGAAGGATCTTACAGAAGCTGGTGACAAAATTGAACAAAGAGCATGGTACCGCCTACCTTTAGGCGAAATCCTATAACATAGCAACTACTTGACATAATATTATCCTGACGCTCTCATGGTGTGAAAAATTGTCGGAATCGGATCATTACTTCACAAGCTCCCAGATGACGAATGTTTTGACCCAGTGACTTTGGCCGACATTTTACCATATCAGTAAATCCGTCAGACCTAGTATTAAAATTCGGAGAGAAGTTAAGCAAATACTGCAAGATTACTTTTTCCCTATAATGGAAAGGAAGGTCAGGGAAGTAGCAGTAAATTGCCATATCTGCGCAAAAGCCAAATTCGCAAGTCACCCAGTTAAGCATCCTATAGGGGAAACCCTCATTCCAACTTTTCCCGGGGAAACTCTTCACATAGACATCTTCTCCACAAATTCGACATACTATCTTACCTGCGTGGATAAACTATCTATATTTCCTGTTGTGCAACCAATCCCTTCCAGTACCATAATCGGCATTAAACCACGAATTTTGCATCCGGTTAACCTGCTCACTGGAACCGGAACTACATATACATATACTGCAATAATTAGAAATCGCTTAATTCAAACACGATAAGGGCTCGTCTTAGAGACTTCTTCAGCATTGATATTGTAAATGTACCTCCTCTTCACAGTACCTCTAATGAACAGGTGGAGAGATTTCACAGTATTGGAGAAATCGCTAGATGCCTGAAATTGGAAAAGGGGATTGAGGACACAACGGACCTCATTTTACTCGCCACAATCGAATGCAATAAGAGCACTCACTCAGTTACAGGCGAAAAACCAGTGAATGTCTTCCATTCGCAGGTAGAAAAAACCGAGTAGGCAAAACCAACAAAAGGCAACACCAAGAATTCATAACAAGAAACGGGCAGAAAGAACATTCGGTGTGGGCGAAACAGTTCTCATCAAGTCAAATAAACGCCTAGGGAATAACTTCATTTTCTTGTACACCGAAGGTGTGGTCCAAGAATATTTGAGCTCCACGGTTAGGGTAAATGGTAGGATAGTTCATAAGGATAATCTGCGTTAGTTTAAGCTAACAACTATTAAGTTCTCCCCTCATCACCACCCGCCTTTCTGTACCTAGACTGCCAATCCTTGCGCTCTCTTTGGCAACGACAAAATTGTGGACTCTGACTCGGACTATTTACCGATTGCGGATGGTGACATGGTCCTATGGGATTCATACGGTTACATCAGACACACAACAAATCTCACGGCCTATGCCGAATTGACGCGTGGATCCCGTTTTGTCCTGCAAGTTTACCCACACAGTCACATGACAAAATTGATGATGGCCGACATCAAACGAATTTACAAGCTCCTCCGAACAGCAACTGGACCAACAAGACATCAACGAAGCTTGAACATCTTAGGAACTGTTCTCAAGGTAGTAGCAGGTACGCATAATTTTAACGACTTTCAAAAGGTAACGATAGAACTTGATAAGCTTAAGGACAATAACAATAGGCAATTAGCAATCAATTACCAATTAAAAGAGCAAGTTAACGAGTGAATTAATACAGTAAATAAAATTTTGAATACAACAAAAATAAAGGAAATAGATACCGTGCACTTTTTGACATTCCCTTGGCCAGAAATAGCTCCATTATCAATTATCTTGATAATATAATTTTATCAATCGCACTGGTACAACTAGGGTTATTAAGCCCGATTATTTTTGATAACGATGAAATAGATTAAATTTTGAAGATCGAATCCCTCAACAAGGTCACCGTAGCTGATTTGTTATTAGTTTCTAAGTTTAAAGGATTTCATGACAATAACCTTTCCCATTTCCTAGTTAAGTTTCCTAGCCATAAGCTTATCTGTATTAGGAAAACTATACTATAAAATGCTATCCCTTCGAAATAACGCTGTAGCGGTCTGCGGCAAAGATATCTACTCCCTGGATGATTGTGCTGGGACAACTATAAATTTATGCAGGAACGCTACTGTTTCACTAAAAAGAAGTACTTACCTAGTAACATTTTCGGGTGAAGCTAACGTTAATGGAACGATCTACACCCAAATAAATATAACCGGGCACGACGATATAATGAGTTTACCTTACTTACGACACCGTACTCTACTATGTCTCTGATCCTAATGACCTCCGCTAGAAAACGAAGAAGGCTAGCAGCAATAGCAAGAGTAGTGCAAAACGTCACGCAGCCGCCAACAAGAGAGTCCGCGGACGTACCCCACTTATTAGGAGAGGAGTTATCATAAGACTGTTTAACAGTCTAATGTTACAGCAAGGTTGCGTGTGGCATAAGTCAGTAGAAGTTATTATAAGAATGTTCATCAATGTTAAGGCAAAAGTTGCGCGTGGCCTGAGTAGCATTCTTACGCCGGTAAAAACAGGAAACTGCAGTGCAGCTGGCAGCGGCTGGCTTCAGGGAGTATATTTTGGTGAATTTTAAGGCTAAAATATGTATAATTTAGTATTAAGCTGGTACTCATGGAAACAAGTCCATTTCCATTTGAAATAAACCATTTGTGTTAAAACCAAAAAAGTGTTTATTCTTATTTATAACTAATGTGTTTTGAAATGAAAAAAAGTTGAAATTATATTCTGTCGAAAATGATTTATTTACGATTTTTCTACATTTTTTTTATGTAGCGCAACTTAATAAACACATTTTTTTGATTTCTGTTCTGGTGCGTAAATATATAGAGAAGATGGGTTTTCAACACACCACATATATCTGGCCGTGTGAAAAACATAGCATTTCCCGATTTCCTTGTGTCCTGTTGATTGTCAACGCATGGGCAATTTTCCCTGGAAATTGAATACCTTTGAACTGAAATGGCTGTCCCTTGTATTCGATAACTACGTCATAATCATTCGGGTTCCATTACGCAGTTTCGGCGCATGAAGATTGTGAAACATAATAATGACAGATCCAACTTTAAGACGCAAATGATGCTGGGGCAGGCTTGGTATGGTGTTTGGAAATTCCACTGGATAATTTACGGTTTCGTCTTCCTTGTCAAGACGATCGATCGATTTATATGAGCGCAAACCTCCCGGAACTTGACTTTGAATCTTCCAGTTTAAATCACTAACATCGGTAATTTTGGCAGCTAAAATTGCTCGTGCACTCAAGCTATCGCAGTTACGATAATTTGGCCAATGTTCGGATAAACATTCGTGATGAGTTCATCTTCCGTTGAAGTGAATTGACAAAAGGGAGGTGAAATTGATATCAAACCACTGGAAGTATCAACCGAAATTTGCCCATTTCCAATTCTTAGCAAATACAATGTAAAATGTCATCGGCAATGTCATTTTTTCGTATCCCATAATTAACGCGAATTTAAAGGCTGATATGTCGAAATGATCTTCGCGAAAAGTATGCGAACTTCAGTGGCATGCGAAGTACTATCGCATTGTCCTTCGTCTGTTTCCAGTGATTATCATGTTTCAGCAAATGCTACTGCTGGCATGCTTCTCAAAATGTTGCACACACTGTACCATTCACAATACGCGATGACTTAAATGAAGTTGAACCGCGAGACGCAAAACAGTCGGAAAACTTTCATGAATTGCAAAAGTAAATATCCTACAAAGCGCTTTATTGCAGTTCACATATCGACCCATTTGATACTGCTGATCTCATATCGTTCAAGGCCAATAACCGCTATGTTGCTTTCTTTGGTGACGTACTTGCAAACGTATTTGATCGATTACACCAATCTGCAATATTCAACATTGACATGAGTTTTGAATGTGAATTAAACAAAAGGGGCGAATATGGTGCACGACCCATGTGTTGTCAACTTCGATGTGTTGTTAACGTCGATATTCACGCCTCTAAATGCTAAATGTTCTGCCATTGTCGTCTGGTGAGTGACGCCGATACAGTTAATATCCTATCATTTCCCATTCCCGTTTCCGAAAGAAAAGCACATGAGTAGTGTTTCGTGCATTTATTGTCAAACATACAAACCAAAGTGGGATTGTAAGGTTCGCAAGGTCCATGAGTCATATTGGTTTTCACCACTTCGTATAATTCTAAATCTATCTCTGAATCAGGAATTTCCGCTGAAATGATTTCATCAATTTGATCTGGTGTAATCACCATCCGCATCCAAAGAAGAATGTGTGCGTGCGGCAAACCTCTTTTTTGCTACTCAACAGAACACATTCAGCATCTAGCAGCATCATATATACCATAGGTTGCTTCAAGATAAAGACCATCAAACATCGCAGCTATTGTTTAAAAAGTCGTGCTGTGATATCGTTACGATCGCTAGCTGATTGACCGCGATCCATAATTCCGCACGTATGTCATCTCATTTTGGGAGTACTTCTTGCCTTTCTTTGGGCTGCCATACGTTGATGGCAAAAAGAACGCTGACCAATATTAGTGCCACCTCTTCGTGGCTTCGTAACAAATTTCTATCTGTAATTGATCACATCGTCTCAAACATACATAAAGTTTTCACTGAATAATTTTCAATAATTTTTCCTTTGGATAGCCGGAATAAAAAAGTAAGCGACCGCAATTGAACGATTCAAATAATTTACAAATCAAAATATTGAAAAACAAAACAAACAAAAATTGAAAAAAATGTGTATGGAAAATGTTACTTTTTGGAATTGTCCAATTTTCCGACTTCTCCTTATGAAAAGTATAAGGTATTTTGTTTCTAAACCTTTCCCGAACCACAACAAACAACCTTTGAAAATTTCATTAAGATTGCTTCAACCGTTCTCTTAGTGTTACTAACAAACAAACATTCATATTTATTGTAACGTTTGTATGGGGAAAAGAAAAGGGCTGTTTTTAGGGGTTTTCCGGAAACTATTCGAATTTTTCTCGCCGTAAAAACCATCCTTGAACTTCAACAAACATTTAAGAAAAAGAATTGGCCAAATTGGTCCAGGCGTTATTGAGTTATGCGCGTACATACATTTTTGGTATTCATTTTTATTTATATAGATTTACACAAAAGGCAGATCCATAGCAATCCTCCAAACATTGGTGTTTAACATCGGGTGGGCTCTTGAATGTAAGCTCTTGGAGTACTCCAGGAATTTTTGACTCACTCAAAAATGTGTAAGTATATTTTCTGAATCGTATCGAGTCTATATTCGTTGAATCTGATATTCTACGTTAGGCAAAAAACCTTTTCATTGGTAAAAACTGGGAGGCAAAATCGGCGAGACAACTACTGGCTGCAGTAGAGCTTATATATAAAATCTTTGGGCTTAATGTCAGTTTGGTAGGAGCCGGCTTAAAAACTAACATTTCCATTGGCAAAGTTGTGGATGGCGTAAAGGTATGATGGCTGCGCACAACACATTAGGCATTTAAAGACCGACTTGAAAATTAATAACGGAATTGGTGTGGAGATATCTTCTTCTTTACAGGCATAGACACCGCTTAAGCAGTTATAGCCGAGTTAACAACAGTGCACCGAAATTTCGTTGCGAGGACTCATCAGACGTTGTCATCGTCCATGCCTCAGCACCATATAGCAGGACGGTAATAATTAGTGACTTATAGTGTTTGGTTTTAGTTCGTCGAGAGAGGACTTTACTTCTCAATTGCCTACTCAGTCCGAAGTAGCCCCTGCGTTGGATTTCGTCGCGAGTGCGACGACTATTTGTTTAGTTTTGCAGCTCGACTTATTTTCCCGGAGAATATATTGAAGAAGTCGCACGAAAGGAAGTCGCCTTGTCTGAGACCTGGTTTGATATCGAACGGCTTGGAGAGGTCCTTCCCGACCCTGACGAAGTTTTTGGTATTGCTCAATTGCAATTTACACAGCCGTATTAGTTTTGCGGGGATACCAAATTCAGGCTGCTCTCAAAAGCAGTTTTAAAATGGAGGAAGAGGTGGTGCGGGTCGATTCTCTTTTCACGGTCTTGTCCAAAATTTGGTGCATGTTGAATATCTGGACAGCTATTGATTTTCCAGGTCTTAAGCCACACTAATAAGGTCTCATCAGTTCGATTACGGTGAGCTTTAGTCTTTCAAACAGTACGCTCGAAGATGGTTCATTGTCACAAAGTACAATTCTGGTATGTGGCTAAAAATTCACAAGTTGCAAAACTGATGGTTCTGTTACGATTCTCGAAGTTGTTCTATATGTTGCACTATGGTGAATTTTGAAAATTTATCGATAAAAGTTAAGGGGGTATTCTACTCTAGAATTTTGAAAAATTCGATTTTTTTAAATATATTTAAAGCTTAGACCCTTAAGATCATATCCTCTAAAGGATTTTTAAAAATAAAAGCTGCAGTTACTTTAGTGACGCAGTACCTAGCCCGGTCGGTCGTATCGAGTTTTTTTAACGCGTTTTTCTCGAAACTACTTTATTCCACACGGTACCGGCATTATCTCAAGTTCTATACAACCGATTTACTTGAAATTTTGTGTGAACCTTCTTTATATAATCCTTTATCGTGCCTATAAGCATCGTGTCAAAATTTTTGTTTTTAACATTTTAAAAAAATTCAGGAATTTCAAAAAAAAAACGTAAAAAATGATTTTTATTTTCAGGCAGTCGTCATTTTTCAAAAAAAAATTTTTTCGTGTTCCCTGAGGTAGGGACTATAACAGCATCCTTACTGATTAAGAATTTCTTTTGATTTTTTTTTCAGACCACCAGGAGGGTCAGGATCAATGTCACCAGGATGCCTCTTCGGCCTTTCTTTGAAAAGGTGCGACAGTTTTCGCGAAACTGTAATATTTGTGGTATAGAGTTTATCCAATAAACATGCGATGTTGAGAAACTTTGAGTTGCAAGTACAATATTATATAGTTCGCCAAACACTCCAGCTCTGAAATTATTCGGCGCTGTACCTGCCGGAGGAAGCAGAGGAATAATAAAACCTCCACTCCGCTGGAAAGATCAGGTGGAGAAGGACCTAGCTTTGCTTGGAATCTCCAATCGCTATAATTGCTTAACCGGTGTCTACGCCAGTAAAGAAGAAGGTGTCGCCACACCAATTCCGTTATTAATTTCACATCCATCCACAACTTTCCCAATATAAATGTAGGTTTTTGAAGCCGGATCCTGCCAAACTCTCCTGCAGCCAGTAGTTGTCCCGCCGATTTTGCCTTACAGTTTTTGCCAATGAAAAGGCTTTTTGCCTAACGTAGTATATCAGATTCAACGCCTATAGACTCGATACGATTCAGAAATATACAAGTACACACACATTTTTGAGTGATCCAAAAATTCCTGGAGTACTTCAAGAGCGTATTCCTTACATTCAAAACCCCTTCGATGTTAAACACCAGTGTGTGGAGGATCTCTATGGATCTGCATTTTGTGTATATAATCACGTTCTCGGAATTAAACAAACGCTTTCGTTAGTGTCTGCTAAAGAACTACATATTTATTTTTGTATCATTTACACTTATCCTATCTTATTTTAAAGCTTAATCCTAATTACTCTTCTAATATCTTCTTGTTCTCTTACTCTAATTTCTTTTAAAACTAAGGTAGTATTCGTTATAATATGGTAATGTAAATGGATATGTAAATGGATATGTAAATGGGTTCTTACATTACTATATATTATATAGACGATATGGAGGCTTACATTACTCCTCTGCGGCCAGAATAAGCAGTCCCTGCGTATTCAAAAATAAAATATCCAATATTTAAATAACTTTAATGTTTATCTAAATTTTTATTTATATATTTCGTTTTACTTGTGTTTTATATATTTTTTTAAATTGTTTATTATTTGGTACTAGGTAATTTCCTTCTTGCTTAAAATTTATAAATTTTTTATATTTGGGTTTTGATTTGCTTGCTCTATTATTATTTACAATGTTGTTTGCAAAACTGTCCGTTTCTACCCTATTAGTTTTTTGGTTTAACACATTTATTCTCTTAGATTTTCTCTCATGTACTATTTTGGTAAGTTTAGATATATCTTCTTGTGAAATTATATTACATATTTAAAAGATCTATTGGTCGATATTTGGTAGTACCATGAATAGTGTTGTTGTATGCTATTATTGCTTTATATACATTTTCCATGATATCATCTTTATCATTAGGATCTGCATTGAAAAGTCGAATGTGTTCGTTTAGAGTACCATATAATCTTTCTACGTCCGCATTACCAGTTTTCAAATAAACTGTTGTTGTGTGGAAGTTTATCTGTTGGTCCTTTAAAAATTCCCTAACTACAGCAGTATCTAGCTCAAAGTGTAAACACAATGGCTACGACAGACTGCAGCGGCACGACAGTGAACTGAAAACGTCGTTGTTCATCTTACTACATGTACATTTTGAGAAGCAACAACAACACAATGGCCGGCATGTACACAAAACAACGCAGTTGTCCATTTTGCATGTACACAATTTCGTTGTGGCCATACTAATAACCTTTCACTTCAATGAAATTTTAATATTTTGTTCAAAGTGAAATTTTTTATGCAAAATATAAGTAAATAAGTAAATATTTTTGCTTTAAATTATCACTTGTTATTACAAATGATATAATAGAGCTATAATATAGCTATTTTATGCTTTTATTTGTAAAATAGCATCAAGTTTGTTAGAGCTGTGAATAATTTTACATTTTACGTATTAGTGGCATCACCACTCTACCTCCTCTTTCTATCTTCCATTCTACTGTCAACTCTACTGTCGTCGTACTGTCGTTGGCAAAAATAGGAGGATATTGAAGTTAGCGAGAACGACAACTGTCGGCCTGCAGTCGTGTAGTCGTGCAGCTGTCAAAATAACACTGCCCATAAGAACGTGTGTATTTTAATATTTGACAGATGTAGTTTGCAGTCTGTCGTAGCCATTGTGTTTACACTTTCATTGTCGAAAACTACTAACTTTGGTTTACCTAAATATTGTATTCTCTGCTTGAGTGCCTTCAGTATTGATACCCAGGTCCTGTCTTCCAGGTTGTAAGCAGTTGCGTATTTCGTAAGTTTATCTATGCTTGTATGATACATCGTGCCGCGTTGTGGATACCATATATCAAAATGAACGATATCATTGTGCCTTTCTGGTGTAGATGTAATGTTAAAGCTATGCTTTATTTGGTTGCTATCAAATTTCGCAAGTTTACATATTTCGCAACTGTTAATGTATTTTTGTATTTCTTTCTGAAACTTAGGGTAGTAGTAAACTCTTCTCAATTCTTCATAAACTTCATTAATACCTCTATGATTATTTTTAATGTGCGTAGTTTGTATTAATTGTAAAAGCTTTTCTCTATCAATTATGTCTTCTAAGATTGAATGTGCTTTTAACACCTTTAAGCTTTTGTTTCTCGCAAAATATTTAATGTACAAAGATTGAAATTCTTTGTATAATTCAATATTTTGGCAATAAACTACTGCAAGTCCTTTCGCAGGTAGTTTTTCTCGCAGGAAATCCAAAAGGGCATCATTATTTGTTACTTTTAAGCAGTGTCGAATTTTAGTTTTGAACATAATTTTTGTTGAAAAAGTATTCGTATTTGAATTTTGAATTAATAATTGATTTTTAAATAAGTTAATGGGTTGTTCGGTTATTTTAATGTAGTCAGTACTATCGCTTTCTGCGCTATGCACTGTGTTAACATCTTCATCGAATAATTCATTTAGATTAATTACTACTTCGCTATTTAATGATTCATAATTTAACCTACTTAGGCCGTCTGCGTTTACGTTTTCTTTTCCTTTTATATAACTAATATCAAAATCGAACTCATTTAGCTTAATTTTCCATCTTTGGATTTTAGCATTTGGTTCTTTTATATTGTGAAGCCAAACTAATGGACGGTGGTCTGTTTTGATTACAAACCTACGACCGAAAAGATATGGGCGAAAATATTTGATTGCCCACACTTTGGCTAATAACTCTTTTTCAATTGTGCTGTAATTTTTTTCGTGACCGTTTAGAGTACGGCTGGCAAAAGAAACAGCTTTATTTCCTTGCATAAGTGCGGCTCCTAATGCAAAATTACTCGCATCAGTAACGAGCGTAAAAGTTTTATTAAAATCAGGATGAATAAGAATAGGATCATTTTTAAGCAACATTTTTAATTTTTCAAAAGCCGCTATATAATCTTTATCACAAGTATTAACTTTTATTCCTTGTTTGAGGTATTTAATGAGATGGTGAGCTATTTTGGAGTAATCCTTAATAAAACGTCTGTAAAACCCAGTTATACCCAAAAATGATTTTATTTCTTTTTGTGTTTTAGGTAATAGTATTTTTTCTATGGGTTCTTAGGGTTTGGTTTAATGCCTTCAGCAGTTACTAAATGGCCCAAAAACTCAGTTTCTTTTGAAAGGAATGTGCACTTGTCAACTTGTAATTTCAAATTGGCTTGACCCAAACGTTTCAAAATTTTGTCTATTGCTTCTAAATGTTCTTCTATACTAGATGAAAAAATCAGAACGTCATCTAAATAAACTAAGCAGATTGAACCAATGTATTCTTTCAATACATGGTTAATCAGACGTTGGAAAGTAGTCGGCGCATTACGAAGGCCAAATGGCATACGCACAAACTCATAATGCCCAGTGGCTGTAGAAAAAGCTGTTTTTGAAATGTCATCGGGATGTACTTCTACCTGGTGAAATCCCTTGGCTAAATCAAGAGTAGGGAAATATAAACACTTTCCTAGTTTGTCGAATATATCGTCAATATTTGGAATATGAAATCTGTCTTCAACTGTAATATCGTTTAACTTTCGATATTCAATTACTATACGCCATTTTTGTTCATTGGAAGAATCTAATTTTTTTGGAACGATCCATTTTGGGCTATTATATGGACTATTTGAATGCCTAATTATGTTTTGTTTTAACATATTTTCAATGCTTTATGTACCTCAGGGTACCTACATATATAATTTGGAATACACTGGCATATCATGCTTCGTTGGAATTCTATGCTTTATTTCATTGGTAAAAGTTAAATTATTGTTCTTGTTGTAAAATACATGTTTATACTTTTTAATTATATTAGTTAATTTTTCCTTTTCATATTTTTCGAGATGATCTGTTTGGATTTGAGATAATATATCAGGGTTTTCAATTTCGCAATTATAAAAGCAGCTATCTTTATAAGCTAATTCATTATAATTTTCTTCCTCTTTAGATAAACACATTGATATTTCAGTATTACTTGTAATTAATTGTCTACAAGGTATATTTATTATGCAGTTTAAATTTTGTAAGATATTATTACCTATAAGCCCATCAAAGTTTTCATTGAACGCGTATTCTAAAAATTCGCAATTATAATCTTTGATATTAAGTTCACGAAATATGAGAAATTTGCAAAGTTTTGTAATTATTATCTCTCTACCTAATGCTTTTGCTACTACGTTTACATTTTGCTTCAAATTCGGAAGACATATACCAGGGTTAATTATGCTGAATTCAGCACCAGTATCAATTATAAATTTTAATTTTTTTATAGGATTATTAATTATTATATATGGAAGTTTTGATTGCCTGCTATTGGAAAATTTACGTTCGAATTTCCTATTTCCATTGGTTCATCTTGTTGATTATTGTTTCTCATATTAGGTGCGTTTTGACTTCCTAAAATCGGCTGTCTAAATTGGTAAACATAATTATTATTATTGGAATTCGGTTTATTTCTATTTGTGTCTTGTGAGTAATTTGTCCGCTTCGTTTGACTAGTAAAATTTGAATTTCCTAGGTTATCATTACATGGATTATAATTTGTATTAGAATAATGTGGATTTTGATATGGCAAATTTTGTTGGGTCTCAAAATGCTGATAATGTTTATTACTCATATTTGTAAAATTAAACGATTTCCTTTGAAAGGAACTATTTTGGTTATTAGAATTATTGCTAAAGTTAGTTCTTATATTTGTATTCAAATAGTCTCTTTTTGCAGGTCCAAACTGTGTATAATTTTTATGTTTTGCGTCTAATATAATTTTAAATGCGTCTTCTAATGTTCCAGGATCTCTGGCGAATATCATAGTACGTGTTGGTTCAGGAAGATGGTCCCTAAAAGTTTTAAGTGAAATTCTCTTTACTTCTTCAGTCGTATAAGTAGTGTCGCCATGAGTTAAATTTCTATTATGTATTCTGTTTGCCAGTTTATTTATTTTAAAATAATAATTTTCAATTGTTCCATATAATCTGCAAGTTTTTAATTCGTCCATTAAGTCATTACTACTGTATTTTTCGCCAAAATTTTTTTTTACAATTTCTTTCAAAATATGCCACGAATTTACGTTAGAGTGCCTGTGAATGGCTTCCCTAGTTTGGCCAACACATTTGTTTTTAATATACCCAAAAAGTATATTTTGATTAGTTTTATCTAATTCTAGAAAAGATGGAAGAATATTTTCAACCTGATCTATAAAATCTGGCAACTGATTAATATCATTGCCGTCGAAACTTTCAATATTTTGTGTGCAAGTTAAAACTAGGTTAAATCTACTTATTTTAACGCTTCCATAGCTAAATGTTTAATTCAACTTAAGTGTGTGTAAAAGGGAAACTAATAATTGTTAAAAGAAGAAACGAGAGAAGGTACTAATAAATAAAGTAAAATATATTATACTTTATGTATATGTTTGTAAATCCTGTGTTCTTGCTGTTACTCTTGCTGCCTTGCTGGAGGTTTGTTTCTGCTGCATTAAGCTCCAGTTAATTGCTCTCTTTTGCTTTATATTTTCTCTGCTGCATTGATAACTTTAGTCGTTGTGTGTCCCGTTTGAAGCGTCTTAGATAATATAGGCACCGTTTCAAAGAGATTTAAAGTTCCTTTCACCTTCACAGAGGTCCCAAATTCATAGTCATCCGCTTTTAACCGCGACTATTTCACCTTCACAGAGGACACAATGACCGTTGCAGCCAGCTAGTTGTTTGTAGTTTTCGATGAGTTCCTCTAATCCTCTTATTTTCAAATGTGCGCGTTTTATACTTTTCTTTATTAGTTCGGCTTTTATATTTATTTTATTATTAATACGTTTTTTTATTTTGTAATTGCTATTATTTTATAATATACTACTCCTTTGCTTATTTAGTGCTTAAATTGTTTTGCTCAGCCCGATTTACGAAAATTGTTTGATTGTTTGATTTAAAAAATTAAATTTTTGCTCAACGGCTAATTATAAATGCTTCTCACATATCTATATTTTTTGTTTTTAATTATTTTAAGGAGTTGCGTTCTTACAAAAAAAAAAATCAACCACGCTGTACTTTTTCAGTATTTTCTTCAGTGGTACTTTTTCCTCGTCGCCAATCACGTTCTCGGAATTAAACAAACGCTTTCGTTAGTGTCTGCTAAAGAACTAAATATTTATTTTTGTTTCATTTACACTTATCCTATCTTATTTTAAAGCTTAATCCTAATTACTCTTCTAATATCTTCTTGTTCTCTTACTCTAATTTCTCTTAAAACTAAGTTAGTATTAGTTATAATAATATGGTAATGTAAATGGGTTCTTACCCTACAAGAATTGAATGATAGAAACTAACACAATAGCAATTTTCTCACTAACACAAATGCATAGACTTCAGAAATTATTGTATACCTATCCACAAGTAAGAAAGAGACGATTCCGATTATTTTCTTTCGGGCTATGATTACACGTGCAAAACTGAAATAGCTGATATACACACAGTGTATATGTTCTCTGGACATACACTGTATGTACATATATCAGCCGTTATTTATTCTTATTAAACGCGAATATATAGTGGAAGAAGAAGAAAAAAAGCGCAAACAAGTGTAAACAAGTGCAAGCAAGTGAAATAAAATTTTATTATCCGTTTATGATAACATGCTATTCCGGGTTCAAGAAGTCAAGTAACATAGATCAATTCATGTCCGAATTTCCGAGGTCGTGTCGCTAAGGGCAACCGGCATTAAAGATGGATTTAAATGTTTTGAAATTTAACATTCGTCTTTTTGTTTGTGACTCCCCAGCGAGGGCTTTTGTAACAGGTGTTATATCACACAACAGGAAAAATGGTTGTCCAAAATGCTGCCAGGAAGGTACTTACCAAAAAAATAGAGTAAATTTTCAAAAAAAAAAGTCGGTTTCTTAAGATCGGATACAACGTTTATGTTACGTTCAAATCCTGCGCATCATTTGGAAGATTTCAAATTCAAAAAGAGCATTTTGGAAGAATCAGATTTTGGGATGGTTTCTCAGTTTCCCCTTGATAGTATGCACTTAGTCGACTTAGGAGTAACAAAGAAATTACTTAAACTTGCAACAAAAAAGGCCAATCATACTATTATTAACGAAAAGCTTGACTATGTCTCTAAATTTATCCCATCAGAGTTTGGCCGCATATCTAGAAGTTTAGATGAGATTCATAATTGGAAATCGACTGAGTTTAGGCAGTTTTTGCTTTATTCTGGTATATTCGTTCTTAAAGATTGTATCAGTACCGATCAATACTATCACTTCCTGCTGCTACATAGTAGTATTCGACTTTTGTCAAATGAAAAATCTCACCGAATCGAAGCCGATATTGCCCAACAAATGCTAACAGATTTCCTCAATATTTTTGGAATTTTATATGGTGATGAATTGGTTAGCTTTAATATTCATGGACTACTTCACTTGGCAGATTGCGTAAAACAGTTTGGACCATTAGATTCTTTTTCAGCGTATCGTTTCGAAAACTATATGCAGAATATAAAAAAAAAATTGTAAATAAACCCAATAAAACTCTACAGCAAATATATCTTAGACTTCATGAAAAACAGGGTATTGAATCAAATTCAGAGAATGTGCCAAAATTTGCATCATTTGATTTAAATCCCAACAAGCAGAAAGATAGTTTTTGTTTTAGTGAGTTGACAGAACCAATGAAGGTATTTAATGTCATAAAGTCTCAACAGTCGTATCAAATTGTCTGCAAAGTTTTCAGAAAGACTGAAAACTACTTTAATGAACCTGTAGAATCGTCAAGTGGCCTAGGAATTGTAGTCGCAAGTGAGTTAGATGAAGAAATGGTAACAGTTCCTATCGAAGACATTGATTTCAAATACTTTTCTATTCCTATCGAAGAGAAATATTTGCTAATACCACTTTTACACCATCTTTTTAACACATTTTCCCATTAACCACTGATTTGCACATTCCACTTTCAATTCCACAACTTTCAAATTTAATATACAATTTTGGTTTTACTAATATAACCAAAACTGTATATAAATGCAATATAATAAAAAACATAATAACAAATATAAAACATCATAAAAAATATACAGTATTGTTCATATGTTAAGCAACAAACTCCAAATGCAATATGTTGAACGACATTTTAACAATACTGTATATTTTTATGATGTTAACCTAATATAATTAATAAAATATAATATAATAATAATATAATTATTATATATACAAATGAGTAACATATTCGAGACGCAAGATGAAGGTGGTAAGTTAAAAGGAAAATACTCATCGAAATAAGTATTAATATATTAAAAATTATTAATTTTTTAGTAGAGATTCCAATCGTTGAGAGGATTGAGCGGCGCCAATATTCAGTGGGAATATCAAGCTTCTAATAAAATATACTATATATTAACTTTTTAAATTTAAGATATACTTGAAGCGTTAAAAACGATCATTGCGAGCCAAAAGAATATTCAGGAAAGGCTGGAAAAATTGGAGGAAAATGTATGTATTTATAACTTTGCAGAACCAAAAAACGCTTAGTGAAGGGCAATCGTCACTGGTTCACAACCAAACTGCAATATTTGAAAAACTGAATGAGATGGAGTCGAAAGTAAGTGTTTTACAATATTGTATGTACACTCAGTAATAAAAGGAAATCTAAGACTTTATTTATATCTTTTCGTCTAAATTTATTTCTTAGATTGTCGAAAAGGCTGAGTATGCAAAGTTCTTTTAAAACGAGTTGAGCAGTCAGTGTGCCGCATGACCGGCGAAGTGACTGATAAAGAGCTGGACGACGTCGCTAGCACTTTTCCGATGGAGTCGCAAGCAATAGTTGCGGAAGTGGAGGATAGACTGCAAAGCCAGGACTATGCCCAAACAATGGTAACCTAAAAAATAAAATATAATAAGTTTACTACTAGTTACAATACTTTTACTTCTTTTAAGACTACATTCCTTCACAAACTTAAAGGCGCCAGTGATAATGTGGCTGACGTAATGCCTAAGGTTTTCTCGGATGAGCTCTTGGAAGGTTACAATTGGTATGGCAGGTGGAGCAAGAAATCTCTATGCAAGTTGGCGCTGGTTGATACCATTTTAAGAAGTACATACATATACATACATAATTGCAACTTAATGTTTACTTAAAATGTTTACTAATATATATTTTTCTTTTAATTTAGATGTGTTTCAACAACAAGGGTGTAGGAGTTTCGAGCAAAATATAAAGCGAGCAATACTGCTCAGCCATCATAGGTTAAAGCAGCGCACTTATTTACAAAAAAACAGGAAACAATAATTAAATTTAAAGTACGATCAACTAAACCCAAAATATGAAGCTTTAATTTTACATTCATTTTTTTTACTTTTTGTACAATGAATTAATTAATATTATATGAATTAAAATTAATTTAATTTTTTCTAAATAAAATAAATTACATTAAATTAATAAATGCATAATTTTTACATATGCTTACATCACATATGATTGTCACAACTGCATGATATTTACATCATATGTGATAGTCACACATGCCTGAATTTCACATCACATATAATTGTCACAACTGCATGATATTTACATCATATGTGATAGTCACACATGCAGGATGTTGGCATCAAGCATAACAGACATTCATGACAGAGATTTATATCATTAATGACACAAATTTTTATTCTAAATACCGTTGGAGTGAGCAGTATAGCTATATGTTGTTCAGGTTGTTAAACCTAGTATGTAAGAAAGAAATGCAATATCACATATATACAAAAGTTTTTGTCAACTTTTTCATATTGCCCTTAAAAATGTGATAGAAACTTGCACTGAGCCAGTGACAGAAAATTGTGTCACTAGTGAATGTCATATGATTGATCATTTGATTATCATCGTTCTTGTAGGGTATATATAGCTGCTACTTACCCCCTAGCGTCAACGACGAAGAATATCGTCGTATTATCGACAACCTAGTGCCCGATGCCAGATGCAAAACGAAAGTTACAATAGCTGGTGACTTTAATGCCTGGGCTATCGAGTGAGGATGCAAAAGAACCAACAGCAGAGGAAAAACTTACTAGAAGCTTTTGCCTCTCTTGATCTGGAGCTGTTAAATGCTGGCAACCAATGCACATTTAACAAAGGTGGCCGACAATCGGTGATAGACCTAACGTTTGTACACTCGAGCTTGGTTCGCAAATCTCACTGGGAAATTAGTGATCATTACACTTTTAGCGGTCACTATGCAATCATATTCGAAATAAATACCACACACGAACGACAGCGTTTACCAACCCTACACCCACACCTTTTTGAAGAAGTCTTCAGACCAACTACTCTTACCGACAATTTGTTGTCGGCTAACAAAGCTGCTTCCTCGATTATGAGCTGTATTAAGAGTGCATGCGACACTAACACCATTCCCCAGTGTATTGGAGGAATGACACGATCGCCAGATTACGCAAAGAATGCCAGCAAGCAAGGCGATTATACCAAAGGTCACGTGGTACACCTGAATACACCACTCTCCAAAAACACTTTAAGGACAAAAGGAAATTACTAGCAAGCAGGAATGTTTCCTTAAACTGTGCGACGATGTTGAAAACAACGCTTGGGGACTCGCTTATTAAACGGTAATGGGAAAACTCCGCACTGGCGGGCAAATGCCAACCTCCCCCTCAACGATTGAGAGAATAGTTTCGGTGCTCTTTCCTATTCCACCCCCACTCCATCAGGAGATCGTGAGAGTACCACAAAGCCAGGTTATTCCGGCTGTTTCGAATGAAGAAGTCCGAGAAGCATGCAAACGGTTAAACCCATCTAAAGCGACGGGCCCAGATGGAATTCCGAATATAGTGCTAAAAACAGGGATTGCTAAAAACATAGACCCCATTCGAACTATGTATAATACATGCATCCAGGTAGGCCGCTTTCCCACCATATTGAAAAGACAAAACCTGATATTATTGCCGAAACCTAACAAACCAATGACCGAACCGTCCCACTTCCGGCCCCTTTGCATGTTAGACTCCGCTGGAAAGATTCTGGATCGGATCATATACCAACGGCTAAATAAGGCAATCAACGATGCCGGTGGGTTATTACCCAACCAATTCGGATTCTGAAAGGCAAGATCCACAATTGCAGCTGTAAATCTAGTAAAGACCCTGGCTGAACGGGCTATAAGTGGGAAAAGATGGAAAGGAGGCACAATACAGTACTGTATGGTTGTAACCCTGGATGTAAAGAATGTCTTTAACTCGGCATCCTGGCACAGTATACTGAGTGCACTAAAAAGCTTCTCCGTGCCTCTATACCTTTACAACATAATAGTAAGCTATTTCGAGGATAGAACTTTGAGCTATAACACAAGCGAAGGCTCTAAAAAATATAAAGTCTCTGGTGGAGTACCCCAAGGATCTGTTCTTGAGGTGCTACTATGGAACGTCACGTAGATGGAGTACTGCGACTGAAAGTACTCAAAAACGTTCATATTATTGGGTTCGCAGACGATATCGCTGTTGTGGTTATAGAAAAACTCATAGACGATATAGTTTCGATAACCAACAGAACAATAGAGATAATAAGCGATTGGCTTGAAACTAATGAACTGAACCTAGCCGAGAGCACCTAACTCAAATTCGCACAGGACATGGCTGCTTCAAAGCATATTTGAGACGATTCGGGAACGAAAATAACGACACATGTGATTATTGCGGAAGCGATACCGTCGAAAATGTGGAACACACTGGTACCGGGGGGAACGCTACATGACGGTAGGAGGTTTAGTTCGGATTGAAGTTCCACACTGACATGGGGTCCAGGCTTTCGATGCTTCCTCCTCGTAAAAACAAAAAAAAAACATACATACATGTATATTAGGGTGTCCGTTATTTACCAAGTTGATTATTTTTGACGAGACGCCCCCAAAAATTTTAGTTTTCCATCTAAAAAAAAATATCAGACCATAAAAAGCCCTTAATTTTCATAATAAACCTTGCCCCAAACACGATACATTTCCCATTGAAATTACATGGGATTTTGCCACTTTTTACAAATATTTTTTTTTCTCTGGAACTGTCTCGTTTATAGGACTAAAAAAGTCATATTCTTATACAGAATTGAATGCTCTACAAAAACGTCTGGACAATTTTTTCGATATACTCGCCACTTTAAAAGTTATTCAAGGTTAAAGTTAACTTTTGGGTAACTTCTGGGTAACTTCTGGGTAATTTCTGGAATTTTCGAACTTTTGCGGCAAATTGAATTTTTTTTGTAAAATTCAATTGTTTATTCTAAAAATATAATTTCTTTGATGTTTCGGCAAAAAACTTTGAAACATGAAGAGTAATTAAGCACATGTTGTTAACGATTAATAATAAATTCATTTAATTTATATGAGTTATATGAGTTATACTTTGCAATTTGGCATCACCATTATCCAGGTACACGCTGCCCTATCTGGCATCACCATGATCAGGTGACTCATTTTCGTTTCGGCATTTCTACCGTTGTTTGGGTCAGACCATTGTGCAGTATACAAAAACCACTAGAAGCACGATTATCAGGTGATGCGTTTTAGCTTGCCACATCATACGATTATACTTTTCTTTGGTCAGACCATTGTCCCGTATGCAATAACAACATTATTATTTTCGCCAGTTCGCTTGCATATTATTTTCTCTATATAAGATTGAGTTAAACATAGAATTGTGCTTAGTTGTCCTTCAAATGAATTGGATGGTACCTGGAGAGTACTCCATAAATAAAAACTTAAAACCTCCATTCACATTAACCATCGAAATAAAGTAAAAATTTGAGCAGTGTATTAACCATTATCAATTTACACTTATTTTAAAAATGAGTGACAATCAATCGATGAATCTGAGGAGTAATCTATTTATGATTGGAAAAAGGATGAGTTCTCTCAATAAAAAAAAATTACCAACGAATAAACAGGTTTTGCAACTCTTATATCATCACTCAAGAAATCTCAAAAATCAATCGATGACAGCGTTGTAAGTGTTATAAGTGAAGTTAGAGAGATTTGGAATATAGCGGAGATTCCAACGCAAATTATTTCACGTTGTAAATTAAAATTGAAAACTCTCCATAAAGAGTACAGGAATGCTCAAAAACACGTCCACCGACCTAAAGAAACCAAAGAGAAAAATTTTTCCAGTACACTCAACCAATTATTTGATATACATAGCTCATGGTAACGTTTTTGAATTAATTGGTGAGGAAAAGAAACAATTTTTGATTGATCAACGATCTCAACGGATTTTTCA
>NW_024396366.1:10336367-10406048 GCF_016617805.1 Bactrocera tryoni | reverse complement strand
ATTAATACAGATGTTACCGCACATGGACTGACATATATTTTGAAAAGATAAAGGAAGTTTTTTATACAACTTTTGTCAGATGGAGATCTTGTTTATTGCCACTTTCGGCGTTATCGGCATTTTCTGTTACCATTTCTTTAATTTCTTTGGTATACTTAAGACCTGCTGTGGCGTTTCTTTTAATTGGTGAACTACTTCAGGCTGCATATTGAATTCTGACTATAATATGAACTATAAATTTTTTTTAAGAGATTATCAACATTGGATAGGATTTTCTTAAAGTATTCCCAATCAGTGTTTTTACTTGTAAGCGTAAGTGGTGGCACACTAATAACAACACTTTCATGTAGTGATAAATATTGTATACTAGCTGACCCCGCCGCCGTTGTCCTGCGTGAAATTATATGCTTTGAAATGAAAAAAAGTTAAAATATATTGTGTCGAAAATGATTTATTTTCGATTTTTCTACATTTTTTTTAATGTAGCGCAGCTTAACAAACATAATTTTTTTGATTTCTGTTATGGTGCATAAATACATAAAGAAGATGGGTTTCCAACTCGTCAATACGCCACATACATCTGGCCAATTTTCCCTGGAAATTGAATACGTTTGAAATGAAATGGCTGTCCCTTGTATTCGATAACTGCGTGATAATCAGTCGGATTCCATTACACAGTTTCGGCGCATGAAGATTGTGAAACATATTAATGACAGATCCAACTTTGAGACGCAAATGATGCTGGGGCATACCAAGGCTCTCCAAAGAATTTGGAAATTTCACTGGATAATTTACGGTTTCGTCTTTCTTGTCAAGATCGATTTATATGAGCGCAAACCTCCCGAAATTTGACTTCCAGTTTAAGTCATTAACATCGGTATTTTTGGCATCTAAAATTGAACGTGCACTCAAGCAATTGCAGTTACGATAATTTTGCCAATGTGCAGATAAACATTCGTGATGAGTTCATATTCCGCCCTGCAAGACGGAGGTAACAGATTGCACAAACACATTGAAACATTTTCAGCTGTTCACTAACACTGTTGCATTTTCTGGAATTTTCAATTGAATGGGAAAATACGTAAGTAAGATAGAGAAAAACTATCGACGTTCTAAACATATTGTAATATCTACTAGCCATACTCGAGTGACTTCTCCATTGTCGTTTCTTTCTACGTGATCTAATTTCCCAATAGCACCGTTGGCTAATTCATCAGCAACTGCGATGTTGGCTGTTATGATGTAATACTTTCCAATGACGAGTGTTAAACGTTGTAGCAGTCCACCGGTATCAGCTGGTAGTGTTTTCCTCTCAATGTCATTACGTGGGCTCTGTAATTGTTCATCATTTTCACAACCTGAGATGAAGTCTACAGCCGCGGATGTGATTTAATCTGGATGATTTGCCAAGATGACTTGATTATATTTGTCGACCGTGGCATTAGAACATGCCAGTCGAATCCCGTGAGGGCACCTGCAAACGTTGATGGATCAACACATCGTTGATGGATGGAGCAGCTATCATTTCCAATTTCTCCTTTTCCCGCTCTGCTTTCTTTCGTGCTCGGTATTCATGATAATATTGTGCTGTTTTCCCTCCTCTTGAAACACGGGCTGCACTGTCTTTTTCCGCTGTAAAATCAATTTAAAATCAAACCAAATTTTTGCCAATCCAATTGATATTAGTTTCAAGAGCACAAGTTTAATGCACAAGGTGCATCTATTACGGACAATTGAAATATTCAAGAGAAACTTTCCATCACATAACTTGGAAACCGCTGTGTTATGCGTATTATCACTGTCACTTATTTTGTTGTTTGTTTGAGTCACTATTCACTGTGTACTAATAGTACGTCAATATTATATAGAACACGAATTAATTAGTAAATAAACACTGTCTACAGAAATGATCCTGTGAAGTCTTAACTTCACACAAAATAGTTGAGAATAGGCTTGTCGAAAAAATATCGATATATCGATATAATTTTTTCAATGTATCGATATTTTTGAGCGATATTTAATGTTTCGATATATCGATATATCGAGGTATTGATTTAATATTACAAGTATTGAAAAGTTATAAAAATCGATATTTTTATGATCAAAAAATTTTATATTCTTTTTTTATACTAACATTTTTTAACTTTTTTTTGTTTATGGTCGACTCGATTTCCTGCTTTTGAATTTAGTACTAAAGTTGGCTTTTAAGTTGGCAACTTGTGCAACTCAAGTGTAAATGTCATTTCAGTGCCAGTGTCTTTCACTGAATTCGGTATTGCTGTTCAGAAGAGTTTGCTAAACTTAGTTATTGCCAAACTAGAACCACTAGAGCGACATTTACATCTGGCCAAAGCAACACTTTTAGACCCACGCTTTAAGCGTATTCATTTTAGTTCAGCGCTAGCTGTTTCCACTGCAATAACCGCACTAATAGAAATACGTTTAGAACATAGACGTAGAGGACAACTTTCGCCTGAACTTAGTCCCACTCCCACTACCATAATTCCAAATTCAGAAAATTCTTCGCCGTCGTTGTGGTCCGGACATGTAAAAATTATGATAGATATTGCTGCAGCTTCAGCAAACTTTTTACTTTCAACTTCAACCAGTGATGGTATGTCTAGCGAACTAAAGAAATATCTAGATCAGCCTATAATTCCTAGAAAAGAGAATCCTACAAAATTCTGGTTTGATTGTCGTCATTTTTTTGATATCGGTATATTCAAAAATTACCGGTACAATATATGTATATCGATACTTTATTCCATTTCCGACATCACTAGTTGAGAATTCGCAGAAATGAAACAGAAACGAAAGAAAAATAAAAACATACATATGCGTACTGTACTTATTTTATATATATACTGTACTTATTGACTGCATTATTATATATAATTATTTTTTAAGTTTTTATAAGTCGTTTTATCCATTGTAACCGAGCGATCTTCGAAGAAACATCATTTCTAGTATGCCACAAGACAAAATTAGAAATGAAGTTCATAAACCTTACGCTGTCAGATAAAACGATATACCTCCTCATCGCAGGTGCTAATACTTTCGATTTGCAAAGTAGAGATGGTGATCTGAGATTTATTAATCGAAAAATCGATTTTACGAGCCAAGAAAATCGAGTTTTTAAATCGATAAGTAGTACTGGATCGATTCATTGGATTGATACATCACCCTTTTAAATCGACATTCGATTTTTTTGGTTTTTGTATTAACGATACAATTAGTGTTAGGTGATCGTATTACAAGAGTGCTGCCGGTTAATTACTCAAAAACTCACGAGATGGCTATGTGTTTAGTTTCCTTCGCCTCACTTCTCTTCAATAGAAAAAAGTTACGTTTATAATCTATAACTTTTTTTATCCGTTCTGTGATTGCGTCATCACATCATTCGATTAATTTGTTTGTTGTTTGTTCGTTTTTTGACTAAGTGACTGTTTATTAAACATACTGTGAACAACGAAATAAATACAGATTTTTCTGTAGTGTTTGTTGCGGAATAATAACTAATTGAAAGTACGTACATAAATAAAGCGCTCCTAATTTTTTTTGATGCTATAATTTTCAGTTTGTTCTGTTATTTGTGATTATTAAATCTAGCCATGTACATATGTAAGTCATTTAAATTTACTTGTGCATATGAATAATTACTAATGAGCGTTGAAATAACTAATAAGTAATATGTGGAATTCCCAATTGTTGGAAATGTTCATATTTTACTATTACTTCATGTCCGTTCATCTATATAACCTAAAAATTGTTTGTTTTGTATACATAAAAAATAATAAAGCTCCCATCATTTTTTATTTACATAAACTACCGATTTTACTCGAATTTTATTTTAATCAACTTACGTATTCATAATACATATAGTTTTTTCTCGTAAGTAAAAGTGCTGCTAGGTAAGACCACCGGGTGAGGGATGGGATAATATTTGATGCTAATGGGAATAAGAATTGATGCTAATTATTGCTAATAGGATTTTGAATATCACTCAAAGCTAGTATATAATTAGTTACTAAGTTTCATTGTTTATAAAGTTTAATGAGAAACTAATGTATTTTTCAGCATGTCGGGTAAAAGTGATCTATGGAATCATTTCATAAAAATGGACTTAGGAAACACATGCAAATATTGTCACCAGGAAGTAAAAGCTAAGGGAAACACAACAAACTTGCGTAATCATTTACTAAGACGACATTCAACAATTAACACTGTAAGTGTCAAAAAGAAGAGTGAGTGTGAAAGTGGTGGTGGTAGTAAATGTGATAATGCACGAAATGGTGAAGGACATGAACAAGTTAGTGCTGTATTTCTTATACCAGATTCTTTATTTTCCAATTTGTTGAGTTTGAAAAAAATAAGACTCAAAGTTCGATAAATCAAAATAACTATGGTTTTTTATTTTAGGTTCTTGACAACATGATTTTAGACATCGTGCCAGTTCCACATTTGCAAAATGCTGATAATACGGATGCTGAAAGCGTGGCTTCTTCTGCTGCCTCTCTATCAGTCTTAAAACAGCAAACATTGACATCTTGCTTAACAAATATAAAATCATTTGGAGGTAAGACATAATACAAATCTTTTTTCAATCACTTTTCATGAAAATCAGATGCATACAGAATCGAAACTTGTAACTTTCAGATAATGGTGTTAAGCGTGGTCAAATAACAAATGCAATAGTCTTCATGATAGCAAAGGATGGTTTACCTCTCAATACTGTGGAAAAAACAGAATTTCAATATTTAATGAAAGCAGTAGCACCGCTTTATAAAGTTCCAGCCAGAAAAACAATTACTCATATGATTGACGATAAATATGACATTCTTTCGACACAACTGAAATTAAAAATACAAGAAGTAGAAGCATTACCTTTAACTGCAGATGTTTGGACTGACTCGCATAATAGTCAAAGCTACTTAGCCTTAACTGGTCATTGTATATACATATGAAAATAAATTAATGAGCATAATTTTTGATGTAACTGCTCTAACAGAACCCCACAATGCTGACTACTTAGCACAAGCAATTATTAATATGACAGAAAAATGGGGCATCACAAATAACAAAGTAATAGCGTTTATCACGGACAATGGCGCAAATATCGTTAAAGCTGTCACAAATGTTTATAGCAAAAATAAACACATGCCATGCTTTGCCCACACATTAAACCTAGTAGCATCAAAACCATTTGATACTAAAGATGGACTGGAAGAAGCTAAAAATTTGCTATCAGCTGTTAAAAATATAACAACATATTATAAGCATAATACAAATGCTGCTGACTCTTTAAAGAAAGCTCAGGATCACCGAACAAAGCCTTTGGGGCTTATTCAGTCTGTGTGTAGGTGATGGAATTCTGTTTTTTTATCAATTTGAACGATTTGTTGAATTATCCGAAATAATTGCGCCTATATTACTCAAGTATCCTAAAGCGCCACCAATGCTAACTGCACAGCAGTTAGAATTCATAAAAGATCTTATAAAAGGGCCATTCCATCAATTAGCGACATGGTTTTGTACCCGTGGTTCTCCGATTTTGACGAAACTTTAGAATATCATAATATAGACCAAAATAAGAATATCTGTAAACTTTTTAGTGGTCAAAGTTGCTCCATTGTTTTTTGGCGCGCAATTCAAATTGAGTGAAAAAAATTTTGCTCTTATCCAATTTTATGTAAAAAAATCTCAGCTTTCTGATAAAAATATTTTCAAAATCCAGAAAAAATTTCAAAATCCAAAAAAAAAAACATTTTTTTTTTCAAAAACCCCGTTTTTTGTGCGTTTCCCCCGATTTTTTTTTCAAAATTGACTTTTTCATTCGATTCTTTCGTTCAATTTAAAAAAAAATAAAAGAAATAGTCATTTTTATGTTTGATCTCAATTTGAATTGCGCGCCAAAAAACAATGGAGCAACTTTGACCACTAAAAAGTTTACAGATATTCTTACTTTGGTCTATATTATGATATTCTAAAGTTTCGTCAAAATCGGAGAACCAGGGGTACAAAACCATGTCGCCAATTGATGGAATGACGCAAATATATTAAGACCACTAGAAGTAATAACAAAAGAAATTTCGGGAGAAGATTATTGTTGAGAATACCAAAAGTCACACTTGTACACATACACATTGTGTGTGTGTGGAAAGGGGATGAACAATGAAGATCTCAGAGAGAGGCAAAGCTCTCTCTTCTCTTTGTTCTCTCCCTCTCTACATAAGAACGTTTTTGTTTCAGGTTTGTATGCACATGCGTGCCCTATTTACTTACTTGCAAACAACGAGAGCGTGCGCAGGAATAAAGGGATGTCCAACTTATTCCAGTGTGAGAGCGTCTCAAAATTAGCGTTTTTTATGACATTCATTGTAGCCAGATCAGAAAAAAGCTATTTTTGGGCATTTTAAATAAAACACCCAATTCGCATTTTCCACACCACCTATGAGGTATGCAAAAGGGCGCGTTACCGAAGTTATTTTTGGGTGCTCGGTTCCTCAGTGGGCCTAAATCACCCATTAAAAATTTATTTACATAAAAAAATGAAAAAAAGCAAAACGATAACAATTCATATATAATAGTATAAAAATAACAAAAAAATATCACTTCATATCACAATATCTTAATAATAACACTTTAAACTATAAAAATAAACGTATATACAAATGCCTATATTTAAGCCCCAAATTCTAATTTGTAATTAAAAACTGTCGAATCTTTATCTTCTAACTTTAGAGCCTTTTAATGCGAATCTGCTTAAAAAATCTTATTTTAGTATAAAATATTTGGCTCATTGCAACCACTACAAAAGGAAGATAAACTACAAATGTTAAACACACAAAATTTTATTCTTAAAATTGGGTAGGGATAAATCTTTATTTAAAAATTTTGCCACAAAATAAATTCTAATTCTAATAAATAGAGCAATAACTACCTTTGGGTCACAGTCTTCACAACACAAGAAGGGCCTAATATCTTTTAATTTAGTAAAAAGAATTTCTCCTAATCCTATTTTATGACAATTTCTGTCAAATTCCTCAACAAATTTTATTTCTAAATTATTAATAAATGCAACAAATTCTTGAGGCGGCTTCACTAAGTTGTATTTATCGAACTGGTTTTGGTGTATGAAGATGAATTCATCAGAAGGAATTTCATCTCCTAAATAAGGTAATGGCAGGAGGCATGGGTGCATTTTAAAAATTTTCAAATAAAGGTAGCCGCAAAAATAGTTAAAAGCATTTTCCTTTAAAAAGTTAATTTCTAAACTACTATCTAAAGTAATGGATCTAACAATGGAGTGTCCGGGCCGTGGTAAACCCTGGAAATCCTGCCAAGAAAGGTCACTTAAAACGGAATCATTGCACACATTAAGAAGAACATTAGGGCTATGTTCTAAAATAACTGTGGCTTCGGGTTCTTAAGGCAGCTCACAGTTACCTTTTGTTACGATATTTACGTAACGTAAACCCCACGACTTCCTAAATAAACTAGAGAACATGAAAGGTGTAACTCTAGTACCTCCCCTACTTCTAATCTGACCAAAAAAATGCTCTAAGCTGTCCTGACATAGTCGTCTTGTCTTTAGGTAAGGAAATCCTGAGTGTGACAGCAATCGCCAGCAATCGTCTTAAACTATTAATATTAATTAACCACCCCTTAATAAAATTGAAATTATTTGTTGTGTTGTTTCCTAACTCATCTACGACCCGAATTGTTTTTAAAACTTTTTCTGCCTCATCTAAAAACTGGTTTTGCTCTGGGGAACTTATAAAAACTTTTTTAGTGGGTACAATGGTCTCAGTAAAACTGCTATTAAAGATATCGAATAATTTATTGAAAAAAGAAACGAAATCCGCGGTATTAATAAAGCTCATACTATTTGAGCTTAAGGATCCCGAGCTGTAAAAAGAAAGCATACCTGAAGCGACCGTATTACTTACCACTTGAGACTCGAATTTAACTTTAATTTTTTTGAAAGGTATTGGGGTAAATATGAGCATCGGTTAATTTATGCGCACACCGATAACTCGACTTAGAGTCCTGTTTATAAAAATGGACTATATCCGACCAACATACGCGACTATTTTTAAAATCAACTTTATTTTTCATATATTGTAAGTTTCGACTACATTTTAATAAATGATGGCTATCGTAAAAAAAACATATTTCCTTACGATTAACGTTGAAAAAAGGCCGTGACATTGAAACACCTAACAATGTGGCTAAATTTTGAAAATTGGTACCCTGGTCACAAACCAAATGGCAAGGAACTAGCCCTATATTTTGAAGTTGGGTAATGGGTAAAACTTCAAGAATATATTTCTTGAGGACATCCCCTTTACATGAGCCTCTAATAAAAAAATAAGCCAACGGGTGGGACCAAGGTTCCCCACCTATACCTTGCACCATTATGGTCATTGCAGTTGTGGCTATTCTAGATGTGCGATTTTCATCGCCATCATCTTCAAGACCTATCACCCTATCAAATTTCCTATCTTACTGCAAATGACATTTCAGTGACATTTCATCACAAGAAACTGATATGAACTTTTGTTCGAAAGAAAATCCCTTACTCCTAATTTGTAAAGTCTTTATGCTGCTTTGGGTGCAACCTGGGAAACGAGGCCAATCTGCGGCAAAATTATGTAACGTATTTTCTGAGGGAAAACTAAGTTGGTGCTTTAGGTAGCGGTAAGCGATTGGCGACAAGAAAAATACACCCAAAGCAAAAGTTTAAAAAAAAAACTATCATATCGCCGACCGTGATTTTGGCGATTCTTCTTCTTCTTAATTGGCGTAGACACCGCTTACGCGATTATAGCCGAGTTAACAACAGCGCGCCAGTCGTTTCTTCTTTTCGCTACGTGGCGCCAATTGGATATTCCAAGCGAAGCCAGGTCCTTCTCCACTTGGTCCTTCCAACGGAGTGGAGGTCTCCCTCTTCCTCTGCTTCCCCCGGCGGGTACTGCGTCGAATACTTTCAGAGCTGGAGTGTTTCATATATCTCGTACAGCTCATCGTATGCGCTCATCGGATGCGATATTCGCCGTGGCCAATGCGCAAAGGACCATAAATCTTTCGCAGAATTTTTCTCTCGAAAACTCGTAACGTCGACTCATCGGTTGCTGTCATCGCCCAAGCCTCTGCACCATGTAGCAGGACGGGAATTATGACCGACTTATAGAGTTTAGCTTTTGTTCGTCGAGAGAGGACTTTACTTTTCAATTGCCTACTCAGTCCGAAGTAGCACCTGTTGGCAAGAGCAATCCTGCGTTGGATTTCCAGGCTGACATTGTTGGTGGTGTTGATGCTGGTTCCTAAATAGACGAAATTATCTACAACTTCACAGTTATGACTGTCAACAGTGACGTGAGAGCCAAGTCGCGAGTGCGACGACTGTTTGTTTGATGACAGGAGATATTTCGTTTTGCCCTCGTTCCCTACCAGACCAATTTTCTGTGCTTCCTTGTCCAGCCTAGAGAAAGCAGAACTAACGGCGCGGGTGTTGAGGCCGATGATATCAATATCGTCGGCATACGCCAGCAGCTGTACAATCTTATAGAAGATGGTACTTTCTCTGTTTAGTTCTGCAGCTCGAACTATTTTCTCCAGGAGCAGGTTGAAGAAGTCGCAAGATAGGCAGTCGCCTTGTCTGAAACCTCGTTTGGTATCGAACGGCTCGGAGAGGTCCTTCCCGATCCTGACGGAGCTTTTCGTGTTGCTCAACGTCAGTTAACACAGCCGTATTAGTTTTGCGGGGATACCAAATTCAGACATCGCGGCATAAAGGCAGATCCTTTTCGTGCTGTCGAAAGCAGCTTTGAAATCGACGAAGAGGTGGTGTGTGTCGATTCTCTTTTCACGGGTCTTTTCCAAGATTTGGCGCATGCTGAATATCTGGTCAGTTGTTGATTTGCCAGGTATGAAGCCAGACTGATAAGGTCCAATCAGTTTGTTGACGGTGGGTTTTAATCTTTCACGCAATTCGCTCGATAGAACCTTATACGCGATGTTGAGGAGGCTTATCCCACGGTAGTTGGCGCAGACTGTGGGGTCTCCTTTTTGTGGATTTGGCAGAGCACACTTAAATTGCAATCGTTGGGCATGCTTTCGTCCGACCATATTTTGCAAAGAAGTTGATGCATGCGCTCTATCAGCTCCTCGCCGCCGTGTTTGAATAGCTCGGCCGACAATCTATCGGCCCCCGCTGCTTTGTTGTTCTTCAGACGGGTAATTTCTATTCGAACTTCTTCATGGTCGGGCAATAGAACGTTTGCTCCATCGTCATCGATTGGAGAGTCGGGTTCACCTACTCCTACCGTTGTACTTTCACTGCCATTCAGCAGGCTGGAGAAGTGTTCCCTTTATAATTTAAGTATCCTCCGTGCATCGGTTACTAGATCACCTTTAGGGGTTCTACAAGAGCATGCTTGAAACCTTCTGTTAGCCCCCAAATTTTTTCGTAGAATTTTCGAACATTACCCCTGTCGGCCAGCTTATCAAGCTCTTCGTACTCACGCATTTCGGCCTCTTTCTTCTTCTGTCTGCAAATGCGTCTCGCTTCCCTCTTCAACTCTCGGTATCTATCCCATCCCGCACGTGTAGTGGTCGATCGTAACGTTGCGAGGTAGGCAGCCTGTTTTCTCTCCGCTGCGACACGGCACTCCTCGTCGTACCAGCTGTTCTTTCCGAAAACCATTGGTTTCGGTTGCAGCTGTACGTAAGGAATTTGAAATACCGTCCCACAGTTCCCTTATACCGAGTTGTTGACGAGTGCTCTCAAAGAGCAGGAGTGCAAACCGAGTAGAAAATCGTTCGGCTGTCTGTTGTGATTGCAGCTTCTCGACGTCGAACCTTCCTTGTGTTTGTTGGCGTGCGTTTTTTGCTGCACAGAGGCGAGTGCGAATCTTAGCTGCAACAAGATAGTGGTCCGAGTCGATGTTAGGACCTCGGAGCGCACGCACATCTAAAACACTGGAGACGTGTCTTCCATCTATCACAACATGATCGATCTGGTTGGTAGTTCTATGATCCGGAGACAGCCAGGTAGCTTGATGAATCTTCTTATGCTGGAATCTAGTACTACAGATAACCATATTTCGGGCCCCGGCGAAGTCAATCAGCCTCAACCCATTTGGGGATGTTTCGTCGTGGAGGCTGAATTTACCGACCGTAGTGCCAAATATACCTTCTTTGCCCACCCTGGCGTTATAGTCGCCAAGCACGATTTCGACATCGTGGCGGGGGCAGCTCTCATAAGCGCGCTCCAAGCGCTCATAGAAGGCATCTTTGGCCACATCGTCCTTCTCTTCCGTCGGGGCGTGGGCGCAAATCAGCGATATGTTGAAGAACCTCGCTTTGATGCGGATTGTGGCTAAACGTTCATTCACCGGAGTGAATGATAGTACTCGGCGACGGAGTCTCTCCCCCACCACGAATCCAACACCAAACTTGCGCTCCTTTATATGGCCACTGAGAACTTTCCTCACTTGCGTGAACTTCTACACATGACTCCATCCATTATTGAGGCAGCTGCACGACTGCATAACTGTGTCCTTAAGAACCTGTGCATTTTAATATTTGACAGACGTCGCTTGCAGTCTGTCGCGATCTACATGTTCAGCACATCACACTTAAAAATACCCGGAATTTCAATTTCATTATCCAATCTATTTTTCTTACACAATCGAAACACTTATTTCATGGAAAGTCAAAGTCACACACACTTTTTGCACTATTTAACGTTTTTTACTCACCGTTCGAGATCGGTTCCGCTGTTCGGAAAACTGAATATTCTGCCTCCCTCGCTGCAGCCAGCAACACATTTTTTCCAACTGCTGGTTGATTTCGGCATTTTGTCTGTAAAATAAAATAAAAAGTATTAAATAAATGCAAATTTATTAAAAAAAGTTAAAATATACTCACATCTTCCAATCTGCGTGCTGTTTCGCATTCACTATTCTTCGAACTAATGGCCGTTACAAATGGAGACAAAAAAATGAAAAATGTCTCCACTCGAAAAATAATTTGGCGGGATTTTAATCTGGTCGTCCAGATTTTTCAATTGCGAAACGTCAAAGCCTACTGAATTCGATTAGCTGTCAAATTTCAGTAGGTTTTGACGTTTAGCAATTGTTCTCTCACTTCCAGTGAGAGAGGAGTTGGACATCTCTTTATCTCTGGCGTGCGGTTGCGTAAAATAAAAATTAACTAAAACTACACTTGAAGTGTTTTTACTATTTTGGCAAATCGGGCTGGTGTGTTCCTGGATTTTGTATAAAACGATTATTATATAATTTCCATAGGTTATGGGCCCAGTCACAATTTGCAGCTAAGTGCTATAGTAAAATGCTTTGATTGTTAACGAATAATAAAATTGAAATAAAAAAGTTAAACAATTAAAACTTAAATCAAGTCTAAACAAAATAATTACTTTTGAAATTTGTGCTTATAAGTGAACAACGTACATATGTATACATATTTGTATAGCAACGCACCAAATTGGCGCATATTTTTTCAATTTCTGTGCGAGTGTTAGAGCAGACTAGCAAAAAAAAAATTCTGAGAAGCGCATAACAATCAAACAGAAGAACAGTTATTCTCGGAAGATGGAAAAAGGAAAGAGAAATATAACACCTTTTAATGGGGAAAAGTATTCTATATGGAAATTTAGAGTCAGGGCTTTGTTAGAGGAAAACGAGTTGTTAAAAGTAATTGATGAGGAACCAAATGATAAGGAAAGTGATGAAGTGAAGCGAGCAGAAAGAAATGCAAAGAGTCTTGTAATTGAATATTTGAGTGACTCTTTTTTAGTGTTTGCCAACAATGGGAACTCGGCTAAGGAGATTTTTGAAAATTTGGACACTATTTACGAGCGTAAAAGCCTGGCATCTCAACTTTCATTATGCAAACAACTATTGTCTTTAAAATTGAAGGTGATACTCCGCTAGTAAACCACTTTCGTTTATTTGATGATTTGGTTACTGAGTTAGTTGCGGCGGGAGCCAAGATAGATGAAATGGACAAAGTGTGGATGGAGTAATAACAGCGATAGAAACTCTCTCTGAGTGCAATTTAACATTAGGCTTTGTAAAGACTCGGCTTCTCGATCACGAAATTAAACTAAAAGGAGTTGGCAAGGACACAAGTGCAAAAGTGTTGCAGGCTATAGGCAATCGAGAGCCTAGGGATAACGCATACAAAAACAAAATAACAAAATTTGTGAAGAAACAATTTCAGAATAAGTCAAAGCGTAAGCTGAAGTGTTTTTATTGCGGTAAATTAGGCCATCATTATCGCATCCGATGGAACGATGAGCTGTACGAGATATATGACGACATTGACATAGTTCAGCGAATTAAAAGACAGCGGCTATGCTGGCTAGGTCATGTTGTCCGGATGGGTGAAAACACTCCAGCTCTGAAAGTATTCGACGCAGTACCCGCCGGGGGAAGCAGAGGAAGAGGAAGACCTCCACTCCGTTGGAAGGACCAAGTGGTGAAGGACCTGGCTTCGCTTGGAATATCCAATTGGCACCACGTAGCGAAAAGAAGAAACGACTGGCGCGCTGTTGTTAACTCGGCTATAATCGCGTAAGCGGTGTCTACGCCAATTAAGAAGAAGAAGAAAATTAGGCCAAATGAAGAAAGACTGTTTCTTCTTAAAAAGGCAGGCAGGTGGCAACCAGAATGTTCATGTCCAGAGTAATGTTAGAGAGAAACAGGCTCAGATGGCAACAACGCAGCCGGACTGTGCTTTCGCATTTATGATGAAATTACCTAATTCCAGTGAAAAGACAGATGGCGTAGATTTTATATTAGATTCAGGGGCGTCAGATCATGTAGTAAATGGCATAACTTTATTTTCCCAGTCTGAGAATATAAATCCAAGTGTGGCGATTGAAATTGCAAAGCGTGGAGAATTTGTGTATGCTACTGCGAAAGGACTAGTTAGTCTTAACAGTTCTGGGAAAAACATTGCATTATATAATGTGCTGTATTGCAAGGAAATCCCGCACAATTTACTATCCGTGAAGAAGATGCTAGATGCTGAAATGTCCGTCGAATTTAATCCGGATGGTATAAAAGTAATCAAAAATGGTAACTTGGCATTTGAAGGGATATGTAAGTATAATGCACCGATTGTGAAATTTTATTTAAATAGTAAAGTACATATATACATCCAAAATTTTTAATGATGCAGAATATCGCTTGTGGCATGAAAGGTTAGGCCATATTAGTGTAGGAAATTCTTAGAAATTAAACGGAATAGCTTGTTTGAAGATGTTGAACTTATAAAAAGAGTACAGCTAAATAGAAATGAAATATGTGAGTCGTGTATTAACGGAAAGCAATCTAGGCTAAAATGTGAAAAATCTAAAAACAAAGAAAATATTGACCGCCCATTGTTCGTAGTTCATTCTGACGTGTGTGGTCCGATTACGCCCTCAACTATTGATAATAAAAACTACTATGTAGTGTTTATTGATCAGTTCACACATTACTGTGTGACATATTTAATAACTGTGTTTTTTGTATTCAAAGACGTGGCGAAAAGTGAGGCTCATTTCAACTTAAAAATGGTAAATCTATATGTGACCTGGTCTACGAAAAGGGGGCTAACGTGCGAAAACTAGTTTTCTGGGAAAAGCTGTTAAAAATAATCGTCAGTTTCTCGTTATCTCATTAATTGTTCTCCTTTTTTTTGACACCTAAGCCACCTTTTCGTAGACCAGGTCACATATATTGATAATGGCAGGGAATACCTCTCTAATGAAATGCGTGAATTTTGTGTAGCAAAAAGGTATCAGCTATCATTTAACGGTTAATCATACCCCACAATTGAATGGTGTTGCAGATCGGATGATTAGAACAATCACCGAAAAAGCTCGCTCTATGATTAACTGTACTAAACTTAATAAAAGTTTTTGGGGTGAAGCTGTTTTAACAGCAACTTATTTAGTTAATAGGTCCCCAAGTAGAGCTTTGGAATATATAAGAAAAACACCATATGAGATTTGGCATAAAAAGAAGCCAATATTAAAATATTTGAGAATTTTTGGATCAACTGTTTACGCACTAAATAAAGTGCGTAAGCGAAAATTTGATGAAAAATCTATCAAGACTATACTTGTTGGGTATGAGCCAAATGGCTATAAATTGTGGAATGAGGAATCGAGAAAATTTATGATAGCTAGAGATGTAGTGGTGGACGAAAAAAACATAAAATCTATGACCTTAAATGAAAATGACTCTGTGGTAAAACATAATGATGTTAGCAGAAGTCATGATTCTCCAATTAAAGAGAATAAAGAGTTAAATTTTCCATCACAGGAAATGAATGAATCAATGGAATCAAAGTCTGGTGAAAACTCAAATGAAAATTCCGCTTGTCTCGAGAATACCGATCCAGTAGTTAAAACTGGTGATAATATACAAGAAAATGAAAATCAACAAGTCAGACGCAGTGAGAGAAGTAAAGATAAACCAAAATTATCATATTGATTTTTAGAAAAATGTCTTATGAATACCCAATTATGTTTAAGTGATATTCCCAATACATATGAGGAAATTAAATTTCGCGATGACAGAACCTTGTGGGAGGAAGCCATTCAAGATGAACTAAATTCTCATTTTGTAAATAATACATGGTGCTTAGTGCAAAGACCTATGGATAAAAACATAGTAGATTGCAAGTGGGTTTTTAGTTTAAAGCAAGACGAAAATGGTAATTTACTAAAATATAAGGCAAGGCTGGTAGCAAGGGGCTTCACCCAAGAATATATGATGGATTACGATGAGACCTTTGCACCTGTTGCACGAATTTCTAGTTTCAGATTTCTTTGGCATTTTCTAATCAATATAATTTACTGATCCATCATATGGATGTAAAAACAGCGTTTAAAGGATGAAATTTATGTGAAGGTTCCAAAAGGTTTAAACCAGTATGATGGAAATAAAGTATGTAAACTTAATAAAGCTATTTATGGCCTTAAGCAAGCTGCACGATGCTGGTTTGAGGTTTTTGAAAGTCCACTTAAAAATTTTGGTTTTCAGAATCTAGAAGTAGACCGATGTATATATATTTTAAATAAGGGAGATATAAGTAAAAATATATATATACTATTATATGCTGACGATATGGTAATTGCCACGAGTAATTCCGAAAGTATGTCTAAATTTAAAACTTATCTTTCAAGTACGTTTCAAATGACTGACTTATGTGAAATACGACATTTCCTTGGAATAAAAATTGATCGAAAAGATGATCAAATTTGTCTCAGTCAATCTGCATATATTAAAAATGTTTTAAAGAAATTCAAAATGGACGATTGTAATCCAGTTAGTACCCCTCTTCCAAGCAAACTAAATTATGAGGACTTGCAAGCTGAAGAATCATGTGAAGCACCATGTAGGAATTTAATTGCCTGTTTAATGTATATAATGTTGTGCACACGTCCGGACTTGAGTACATCAATAAGTATCTTAAGCCGGTATACTAATAATAATAACAAAGAATTATGGCAATGTCTTAAACGAGTTTTAAGATACCTAAAAAAACTGTTGACTTAAAGTTATTGTCAAAAGGAATCTTAAAGTGGATAATATTTTTATAGGGTATGTCGATTCTGATTAGGCTGGAAATGAGACTGATAGGAGAAGTACTACAGGATATATATTTAAAATGTTTGGAAATTGTTCAATTTCTTTGACCGTTTTTCCCAATTTAGACAATTGCTGCCGTTTCCCAATTGGACCAATCATAACGCACCTCGTCAGTTCATACGTAAGCTAGTAAGACTTCAAATAGTTGCTCCCGATTTGCCCATAAAACGCCAGTTGGATGAACGGAGAGGTAATGTAAAGGCTTTTGTTATATGATTTTTTTCTATCAGTTCAAATGCTACCATTAAAGTTTGTACCATTATCACTCCATATTTCTACCTTATTGCTTCGGCGAGCCATAAAATTACATACAGCTAGAATGCATCTGTCGAGAGCGAGTATGCGATTTGGAGATTCACTGCTCTGTTTGTTAAGCTAAGTTGCAATACTAACAAATGCGTCGGATCTTATTAGCCATTGTTCGAACTTTCATGATCCAATAGAATTGCCTTATCTCATTCACCACTGTTCCCAAATTTCAATGATGATACCTTACATGGAAGAGATTAATGACAATGTACTTAACATGATGATTTGAGGGCAATAATACTTGGTCTGGTTGCCCTGTTATCTTAACTCGACCATTTATTCTCAAAACGCCGTGATCACCCAAATAAGGTGATAGCTTCAGAATAGTGCTGGATTTTTCCGGCTTCTAGAGATGCGATAGAGTCTCCGAAGTTGCCGTGTTGACCCTTTTCTCCAAAGATAACATTCCGCTTTTTGATCATGACCGCATGTTGATTATCTCGAATAATGCTTAGCCAGATCCGAACACAATACATTGTCATAGCGGTTGCACGAAGTAGATGGTTCCAAGTTGAAAATCTTAATAGTTCTGGTACTACCTGAAGATGTTATGAGGTTGGATAATGAAAGCCAGTAAACTGTGGGCGGTGTGCTTCAGTTGCAATGCATTGCAATTCGTCAGACATAAGCTATTTATCAGGCGAGAGGTAAAAGCCATCGACTATCGTTAGAAAAGTCTGGATTACCGTTCCATTTGATTGCTTCGTCGGAAACGTTTTCTCAGACGAAGCCCAATGCCATTCCTTAACGTTGGTCAGCTCTAGAATTTCACTAACTCGGAAGGCACTAACACCGTTCGGGAATATGACCAGTAAACGCGTTTATCAATTTGGATAGAGTGCGAATCGATAACATGTTTGCGAGGCGAGCGTCTAAAAGTGCTGCTTTCAATTCTAAACGAGGCTTCAGTAGCGCCACCCTTGTTTTGCTTGCGGTCATGGTATAGCTAACCGTATCGCCATACCATTTGTCGAGAGCATCAGCTTGAGCCATGTTACGTTCATACGTACGTGTTCCTGAATGCGAACTGGAACTAGATAGGGATTAGTAGAAATTGTACACATGTTACATTCTCGGCTCCCACCACACTTTTAAAGTTCTTTTTTGGCCTTTATTCTATAAGAAGGTTTCAAACGAAATTTATTGACATGATTAAATTCAGGTTTAACCGAACATTCTATGCTCTTACAATTTACGCGGCTCAAGGCAGTGAAATATTTTGAGACATTGACACTACTTTATATTAAACACGTAAAGAAGGGCCGATCATTTCATACTCTCGCAGTTTAAAATAACAAAGATGAGATGATTGTGTTCCACCGGCTCAATAATTAAAGCAACACTCCAACCCTGATTGTCTGCAGCCATATTGTGGTATTAGTTTTCACATAATGTGTTTAGTATTTTAAGATATGGAAAGTTTTAGTTATTTCATCATCAGTGACATGTAAATTGTTGCAACATTTAACAAAAAGAGGAGTACAAGGCTTCTGATAAAACATTTATTGTTTAGTAAAAAAAAACATTTTAAGGCTTAAATTTAATTAAACTAAAATTAAATATTAGATATTTTGTAAAACAATATAACATTTATTTAATATTTACTTACTTATCGTTCCCCATTTACAAATAAACAATAACCATTTTTATGTTGCATTTAATTTACTGATGCGCAACAGATTGGCAACATTTTACTAAAGGAATGCGTGATGTTGCTACTGTTGCTTCTTTGTTGGGTACGAATTCTGGAGCTTCAGAAACATGAAAATCCATGGCCAATCCCGGAGGATGGGGTCATGTCTAGAAGTTCACGCAAGTGAGGAAAGTTCTCTGATCGCCATTCACTTGGGAGTGGCCAGAAACGATTCTTTTACAGATGACTCAAGCAGCTCACGACTTCCGGTCTTTGACCAAGTATCCTCTAGGTAGCCTAAGAACATCCGTTTGAAAGCGAGCTAAAGAGAAAAGGCGAAACATCCCCTACACAGGGTTGTGCGCTGGGCTTGGGCCCCGCCACGTAAAAAAACACCCCCAATGAAAAGACACACAAGCCTCGAATGAGTGACCCCTTTTGATGACGACCACGGCATACGAAATAAGGACTACGACTTCAGAGAATGCATCTGGAAAGTTCGGTCCCTTAATTGGGAAGGTGCCGCTGCCCAGCTGGTTGATGTCCTCGTGAAAATAAAGGCTGACATCACCAGCGTCCTAGAAATGCGATGGACGGGACAAGAACTGAGACGAGTAGGTCCTTGGGGTATTTATGTACTACAGCGGCCATATAAAGCAGCGCAAGTCTGGTGTGGGATTCGTAGTGGAAGAGAGACTCCGTCGCCGAATACCATCATTCACTCCGGTGAATGAACGTCTAGCCACAATTCGCATCAAAGCGAGGTTCTTCAACATATGGCTGTTTTGCGCCACCGCCACGATATCAAAATCGTGCTTGGCGACTTTAACGCCAAGGTGGGCAAAGAAGGTATCTTTGGCACTACGGTCGGTAAATTCAGCCTCCACGACGAAACATCCCCAAATGGGTTGAGGCTGATCGACTTCGAAATATGGTTATCTGTACTACTAGATTCCAGCATAAGAAAATTCATCAAACCACCTGGAAGTCTCCAGATCGAAAAACCACCAACCAGATCGATCATGTTGTGACAGACGGAAGAGAGGTCTCCAGTGTTTTAGATGTGCGTGCGCTCCGAGGTCCTAACATCGACTCGGACCACTATCTTGTTGCAGCCAAGATTCGCACGCGCCTCTGTGCAGCAAAAAATGCACGCCAACAAACACAAGGAAAGTTCGACGTCGAGAAACTACAATCACAACAGACAGCAGAACGATTTTCCACTCCACTTGCACTCCTGCTCTCTGAGAGCACTCGTCAACAACTCGGTATAAGGGAACTGCGGGACGACATTTCAAGCTCCTTACGTACAGCTGCAACCGAAACCATTGGTTATCGGAAAATGCAAAAGAAGAACTGGTAGGACGAGGAGTGCCGTGTTGCAGCGGAGAGAAAACAACGCATCGTTACGATCGACCACAACACGTGCGGGATGGGATAGATACCGAGAGTTGAAGAGGGAAGCGAGACCCATTTGCAGACAGGAAAAGAAATAGGCCGAAATGTGTGAGTATGAAGAGCTTGATAAGCTGGCCGACAGGGGTAATGCTCGAAAATTCTACGAAAAGATGTGGCGGTTAACTGAAGGTTTCAAGACCGGAGCGTACTCTTGTAGAACGCTCAAAGGTGATCTAGTGACCGACTCCCAGAGCATACTTAAATTATGGAGAGAACACTTCTCCAGCCTGCTGAATGTCAGTGAACGCACAACGCCAGGAGAAGGTGAACCCGATTCGCCAACCGATGACGATGGAGCAGACGTTCCATTGTCCGACCATGAAGAAGTTCGAATAGCAATTACCTTTCTGAAGATCAACAAAGTAGCGGGAGCCGATGGATTACGGCCGAGCTATTCAAGCACGGCGGCGAAGACCTGATAAGGACCATGCATCAGTTGTTTGTAAAATATGGTCGGACCAAAGCATGCCCAACGATTGGAATTAAAGTGTGCTTTGCCCAATCCCCAAAAAGGGAGACCCCACAATCTGCGCCAAATACCATGGGATAAGCCTCCTTAACATCGCGTATAAGGTTCTATCGAGAGTATTGTGTGAAAGATTAAAGCCCACATATTGATATCATCGGACTCAACACTCGTGCCGTTGGTTCTGCTTTCTTCAGACTGGACAAGGAAGCAATGCAAATGGGTCTGGCAGTGAACGAGGGCAAGACGAAATATCTCCTGTCATCAAACAAACAGTCGTCGCACTCGCGACTTGGCACTCACGTCACTGTTGACAGTCATAACTTTGAAGTTGTAGATAATTTCGTATATTTGGAACCTGTGTAAACACTACAAACAATGTCAGCCTGGAAATCCATCTCAGGATAACTCTTGCCAACAGGTGCTACTTCGAACTGAGTAGGCAATTGAGAAGCAAAGTCCTCTCTCGACGAACAAAAACCAAACTCTATAAGTCACTCATAATTCCCGTCCTACTTTATGGTGCAAAGGCGAGAGAAAAGTTCTGAGAAAGATTTATGGTCCTTTGCGCACTGGCCACGGTGAATATCGCATTCGATACGTGATATACGACGACATTAACATAGTTCAGCGAATTGAAAGACAGCGGCTACGCTGGCTAGGTCATGTTGTCCGGATTAATGAAAACACTCCAGCTCTGGAAGTATTGGACCCAGTACCCGCCGGAGAAGCAGGTGAAGAAGAAGACCTCCACTCCGGTGGAAGGAACAAGTGGAGAAGGACCTGGCATCGCTTGAAATATGCAGTTGGCGCCACGGAGCGGAAAGAAGAAACGACTGGCGCGGTTGCTGACTGGGCTATAACCCCGTAAACGGTTTCTACACTTGTAAGGAAGAAGAAGAAGACCTCAAAAGTGGACTTCATCAATGTTCTGACGTAGAAAAAAGAGCCTTAGTCTCAGTTAATAACGGAAAATACCAATTTTTACGGCTCCCGTTTGGACTAAAAAATGCACCGCCAATATTCCAACGTGCATTAGAAGATATACTACTTGAGAATATTGGTAAAATATGTCACATATATATCGTCGATATTATTATATTCAGTAAAGGTACTGAGTCGGCTATGGAAAATGAGAAAAAAATGTTTAAAACTTTGCAGGATGCCAATATTAAATGCCAATTAGATTAATGTGACTTTTACAAAACTAAGGTAGAGTTCTTAGGCTTTCTAATTTTCAACTAAGACATTGAAACAAATCCGACAAATGTTTTGGCATTAGCCAATTATCCTTAAGCAAAGACACTAAAGAATTACGAGCATTTCTCGGCCTAGCCAGCTTTATAAGCGTCTTATTAAAGACTTCGCTAAGTTGGCAAAACCACTTGGCTCACTTTTAAGAGGGGAGGATAGACGAGTGTCCAAATGAGACTCCGCAAACAAGTTAATTGATCTTAATCAAGAAGCAGTAGAAGCATTTGATAAATTGAAAAATGTACTAGTGTCCAAAGAAGTAGTACTACAGTACCTCGACTATAATACAGAATTCCAGGTAACCAAGGATGCCTCTAACTTCGCTTTTCGGCGTTTTGTCTCAAATTGATAATTATGGTTTCTTCAAGGATAATTTCAGGATAAATTCAGTGAAATCAGTCCTTTCCACACAACACACTTCTTAAAGCTCAGCCGAATACCTAGTACCTAGCGTTGGGGTACCTATTAAATTATACAGATTTCGTGTTTAGTATTCCACACACGACCAGAGTTCACTAGCAGTGACCTCATCCGCATTCTAAAAAATAACTCTATCCCTATGTCACAAATGGAATCCTCTCGGACTTGAAACTAATGTGGGAAATTCAAAAAATATACCCCCATCATTTTAAAAACATCAAATATAGAGTCACCTCAATTATGGTCAAAGACCTTGTTACAACAGTTGAACAAGACGAAAAAATTATTCAATTTCATAACAAAGTATGAGCGACATGCTATGGAAAATAAACAACAATTGTCTCAGAAATACTACTTTCCCAAAATGAACAAAAGAAAACAAAAATACGTCAATATAAAGTCTGTAAAAAGGATAAATATAATCGTCATCCCACTAATCCAGAATTAAAAGAGACACCAATTCCCGAATATCCAGGGCAAATAATATATATACATAGACATTTAGACAACAGATAAAACACTTATTTTGACCGCCATTGATAAATTCTCTGCACAGGCTCTGGGTAGAATCATTACGTCCAAAGCAATAGAAGACATAAAGAATCCTTTGCTCGACGTTTTGTTCTATTATGGCGTGCCTCAGTATGTATGTTGTAATGGAAATCATTTAATTATGCTTCTATAACCTTTATGCTCATTTGTAAAGTGCCACCGTACTAAAGTACTGTCAATGGACAGATTGGACGATTTCATTCAACTTTATCAGAAATCATGAGATGATGAACATAAACCATTTGAAGAACTTCTAAAGAGTGCCATTTATGAGTATAATTATGCTATACATTCGGTAACTGGGAAAGACCATTATGCGTATTTTGGTAGAAATATAAAAACTAATCCCAAACAATTTCAAAAGAGTAGACCGGAGAACATCGACAGACTTAAACAAAAACAACTGGTAGACATAGAGAATCATAACAAGACACGAAATAAAATAAAAATTTAATCGGCAGGACAAGAAATATTTGTGAAACGAAACACAAGGTTAGGATCAAAACTGACTTCAAGATACCAAAAAGAAGTTATTAAAGAAGACAAAAACACAACTGTACTAATTGAATCAGGGAAAATAGTTCATAGAAGCAATATACGACATGATTGATTTTATATTGAAGAAATGTTAGAATACTCTTATTATTTTATTTTGCACAATAAGACTACATTTATTTACATTGCAAAGATTCCAAACGTTGAAGAATACAATTTTTATTAAAACCAGTAGCCAAAAACAATGAAATAATGCATTTTATGATATAGAAATATTTTATGTTAAAAAAGAAAGTCTGCATTTTGAAAACCCATTAATCATATTAAGGTATGTAACTGTTTTCAAAAAACTAATTAGAGACAAAAGGCAAAATATAAATTTTATGAGGCTGATAACATAAACAAAATCGACAAAGTTGGCGACCGTATAATTTTTCTCAACAATTACAATGGAACCGCAATTTGGAACCAAAAGTGTTTGGACGGTTGATTCACTTCTGGAACGACACACCTTCAGCAAATGACGAGTGTTCGAAAACGTAGAAACCACTGTAATGAATCCCAGAATATCAATCCCTCAAATAACACTATACAGTTACAACACCAGCGCTGTGAACATGAATAGAATACCTTTTGCAAAGAAGATCCACAGTCAACGTCCCCAGAATTAAAATATTACAATACCCCATACTTTTGATGTCAGCTTGAGGACAGGCACAAATTAGAGATTGAGATTCTAAATTCTGAAATTTACAAGAAATTTTGCGATCCTCAGAAATTGAATATCCGCACGATTCCTGAAACAATGCGCGTGCTGACCAAAATTCAAAGGAATTGTAGTTTGATCTATTGCTCGCTTTTGTAAATTTCACATTAATTCGCACGCTGCAAGTGTCCCAACAACTTTGCCGCCACGGTCTATGCCGGCAGAAGAGTTCAGATTATAAGAAAAGAACAATTGAAGTTTAGTCTTAAAATATCAATAAAGATGAACAGTCGTTCCGTTGTTAATAAATGAAAGTTTTATTAATGTACACCCAACTCTTTTTTTAAACGGTAGATACGTTCTCAGAAATCCGTGTAAAAAAGAGGCGTTTCCTATAGTAAAATGGGGGATACGTTCCATGTCATCTGAAAACCGTGTAATATGAAATAAAGAACTATATTTCCTTCGAAAAACCGTGTAAAAAATGTTGAAAACTGTTAAATTTCAGATATGCATACAAATTACATATATATTCATATGGCATTTTATTGAGCATTAAAACTTAAAATACATAATTTATACAGGTGAAAAGTTGGTATAGAAATAAGGAAAAAATAGATACATAATTATTCGTCGCTACTTGATAACAAGCGCAACAGTTTGCGACGAACTGGACTAAAGTCGGTATCATCGCTGGAACGCACGTGCGAACAAAATGTGTAGGTAAGATTTATCGAATAAGGGTACTACTATGTATGTTCATTTCAGCAATGGTGCTAAGTGAGGTAAAAACAAACATACATAATTACAATACAGTGATTTTGAAACCTTACTAGATTAAAAATTTTTTACAAAAAAAAATTTCAACCGTGTAAAAAAGAGTTGGGTGTATATCATATATGTAAAACCGACAATAATTAAATATTTAGGTAACAACATAAACATGACTTTACTATACTTACATATGTATGCTTCAAAAGATTTTAAGGAATTCATTGTGAAATAGTTCAATTTGTTCAATACTAGCTGACCCCGCAGTCGTTGTCCTGCGTGAAATTATGTGTTTAGAAATGAAAAAGTTGAATTTATCATTTCACTTTTTTTCAATGTATCGCGGCTTGATAAACAACATTTTTTGGTTTCTGTTCCGGTGTATAGAAAAGATGGTTTTCCAACTCGTGAGCAGGCCACGTATATCTGGCCGAGTGAAAAAATAGCATTTCCAAATGTATACCATACACTATACGACTATCATCCTTGTGTCTCAAATGCAATTTTCACTGGAAACTGAATACGTTTGAACTGAAATGGCAAATCGTTAGAACTCAGAGGAATTCGTAGAATCAAGCATTCTGCCCCTTTGTATTCGATAGCTGCGTCACTCTCAGTCAGGTTCCATTACACAGTTTCGGCGCCTGAAGATTGTGGAACATAAAAAAGTGAGTGAGCTTATGACCGCACGACTGAAGTGAAACTTCTTTCGCTCTCTCTATATGTATATATATGAATGTGTGTGTGCAATATATACATGTATGCACATATACATATATTAATTTCCTACAAATATTTAAATTTATTTTATGTTTTCATTAGTAAATTAATATTTTTGCATAGATCTTTTACTTGTTTTCATTGTTTTATTCGTTATTTTCATTATTGGGTACATCAGTAATTACTGTGGTTGATTGTAAAAACGAGACAATAGGCTTATGATACGAGAAATACGATACATATATTTTAGAATTAAAATTAGACCGAAATTTAGAAAAAACTGCATCGATTGTTGTTCCATGTCTTGTAGTTGGCTCATTACGGTCATTATTCATTTGTAATTCTAATTTATCTCGTAGAAAGTTTATCAAGAGTTGTCCATCTTCGGATGCGAAATTGATATTGAAATCTCCTGCTAAGATTAGTGGCAACGTATGATAGTTTTCTCCTAGTTCTTCAGAACCTACTCGACCATAAATCATAAGTCTTCTGTATATAAACTTTATGATATTATTAACTGTGTTATTGGGCGAAATGTAAACAACTACCATTATGATGTTTGTTCCATCGTCCAAAACACAGTGAGCAGCACATATATCACCAATTGATGACTGACCAATATCAACTTCACGAATATGTCGTAATAGAATGTCCATGTTCGAAGTTATTATATTCGAGGTATCATTAGCAATTTCAACTATTGCATCTGGTTCCTGTTGTTGCTTACATTGTTGTTTAAGCAGTGCTTTTCGTGCTCTGAAATCTCGACCACGTTCTGCAGAAGTTTTTGGCGCTTTATTTAACCTATAATTCCGTAATTTCAGTTGTGTAAATGTAGTAAATTATTATTAGAGTCATGAATGATCATAAAAGTAAAATCGAAATTAATGTACCTAACTTCAATCAATTGTCTCGGTTTTTGTACATGATCTATAGTGAGATTTCCATCATTAACTTCCATTTGATTATTGTCATGTTCAATCACGATGTCACCAATTATTTGTAATGGTAAACCTCTACAATTAATAAGTATTTTATAATTTACGGATTAGTTAAATTTTATGTTAATCTATTTTAGAACTTTGCTGAAGTAAATTGTAGAAACGTGAGGCTAAGATACGGAGGAGTAACAAGGAAAAAGCGAGAGGAAAAGAGAAAGAGAGGCAAGAAAAGGACAGAGAATCAAACGCGTCCCAATGTCGAGAGTAGAATGCCGCATATTAGTAGAGGGAGAAAATAGTCAAGGACAAAGCAACAATGCATATGACGCTACGACGCTAGCTGGTTTGAGATGCGTACTCACCTTCGTGATTCATTATCAATTGATTGGGTCTCACTAGGTTTAAAATCTTGTCTTGAATCTGTTGTCACACACTTTTTATGCACAATTTCCGTACGTAATTTCTTCTTAGTTGGTGGTCCTAAAGCACCGCTTTGATACTCGGAGTCTGTGTCACTTTTCTCCATAATTTGTTATTATTTACCCGAAAATTCCCAAAACATAAACTTTAAAATAAATTTACAATTTTATTCACTTTAAACGTAAAATATTGAATGTATTGAACAATATTAATTCATAAAATTGTTTCAAAACGCAATAAAATTACAGTAAATTACAACGAAATAACCAAACTATCACCATTCGCGTAACGCTAGTAAACTCGCAAACGAACTACTGACTGAAGTATACACATATTTCATTTCCAGCTGTAAGAAAAAGAAAGAAAAATGTGCGCGCGCACTGCTGACGCTTGCCTATATCCCCAACCAATTACCGTTCGCCTCGCCTGATCACACTTTTCGTAACGCGTTCGTCAGCTTACTCCCCAAGCCAAGCGCGCGTAAAGAAGTTTCACTTCAATAACGACAGATCCAACTTTGAGACGCAAATGATGCGGTGGCATACCAAGCCTATTCAAAGAATTTTAAAATTCCACGATCGATCAATTTGTATGAGCGCAAGTCTCCCGGAATTTGACTTTGAATCTTCCAGTTTAAGTCAACAACATCGGTATTTTTGGCAGCTAACATTGCGCGTGCACTTAAGGAATTGTAGTTACGATAATTTGTCCAATGTCCGAATATTCGTGATGAGTTCATCTTTGGTGAATTGGTAAAGGGAAGATGGAATTGAAATCAAACCACCGGAATTTACCCATTTCCAATTCTTAGCGAACACGATGTAAAATGTCTTCGGCAATGCCATTTTTGTTCGTATTCCATAATTGACGCTAATTTGATGGCTGATCATCGCGAAAAGTGTGCGAACTCCATTCCAGTGAATATCATGTTCCAGCAATTGTAATTGTAATTGTATGTATAATATCAAGATATTTCCGAATAGAGCAAGTTCTCGCAAACGGTTCACTGACGAAAGTTGAGAAAAAACTCGTAAATGTTAATTTTCTGTACTGTATTCACTGTCTTGAAATAGACTATTTGGTCATTCTCCAAATTAACTGTGAGGCGCACAACAGTCGGAAAACGTTCATGAATCGCAAAAGTAAATATCATACAAAGCGCTTTATTGCAGTTCACGTATCGACCGTATCGTTCAAGATCAGTAACCGCCATGTTGCTTCCTTTGGTGACGTATTTACACACGTATTTTATCGATTACACCAAACTGCAATACGCAACATTGACATGACTTTTGAATGTGAATTAGACAACAGTGGCGAATATGGTACAATCCATATGTTGTCGACTTCGAAGTGTTGTTAACTTCGATATTCACGCCTCTAAATTGAATCCTAAATGTTCTGCCATTGTCATCTGGTGAGCGACGCTGATACATTGGATATCCATCATTTCGAGTTTGTGTTTCCGAAAGAAAAGCACCTGGACAGTGTTTCGTACATTTATTGTCAGACATACAAACCGAAGTGATATTGTGATGTCCGTAAGGTACATGAACCATATTGGTTTCGTCTATCTCTGGATCAGGAATTTCCGCAGAAATGAATTTGGTGTAACCACCATCCACCATACAAAGAAGAATATGTGCGTGCGGCAAACCTCTCTTTTGCCACTCAACAGAGTACATCCGGCATCTAGCAGCACCACATATATGTACGTTGCTTTAAGATAAAGTTTACAAAACATCGCACTGTTGTTTGAAAAGTTGTCCTCTGACATCGTGACGATCGCTTGCTGATTGCCCGCGATCCATAATTTCATTCGTAAGTCATCGCATCCTCGGAATACTCGGTCATGTGCCATGGGCTGTCAATATACATACTTATGTTGATGCCAAAACGAACGCGACCTCTTCGTGGCATCATAACAAATTTCAATCTGTAATTGAGCACTTTGTGTGAAACACACAAAACGTTTTCACGGAATAAATTTCAATAATTTTTTTTTGAATAACCGGAATAAAGAAAGCAAACGACAAATTTCACAATTGAAAAACATAAGGAAAATAGTTGAAAAAAAAATTTTTGTATGAAAAAAAGTTATTTTTTTGGAATTGTCCAACTTTCCGACTTTTCCTCACGAAAAGCACACGGTTTTTTTATTTCTAAACTTTCCTCGATCCACAGCGAATAACCTCTGAAAATTTCATCAAGATTGGTTCAGCTGTTCTCGAGCATTAGCGTTACTAACAGCATTCATTCGTTTGTATGGGAAAAATAAAAGGGCTCTTTTTAGGGGTTTTCCTGCAATTATTCGATTTTTTTTCGCCATAAAAACCATCCTCGAGTCTCAACGAACATTTTAAAAAAATAATTGGCAAAATTTGAGTTATGCGCCAGCATTTAAAATCATGTTCGTTTTTATTTCCTTTTTAAAATCGTATTTGAAAATTTATTTTCTTCATAATTTTTTTTTTGGAAAATTTTCCAGAATTTTCTTAAGTATTCTCCTTGTTTGGGCGGAGACCTGTCCGAATTGGTGATAATCACCGAAATCGGTCCAGGCGTTCTCCAGTTATAAGCGTAGTAACTAACGTCACTTTCTCTTATATATATAGATACAGAAAAAATGTATAAATTATAAATTATCATTTAATGCTGAAAATGCTCAATTCTGCTATCTTCGTGCCCCTGATGTCAAGTCTGGTGAAAGACCCGAACAATTTTCTATTGTGAAACACGCTCATCCAAAACAGTACATCTTCGAAAAATTAAATATCGTAAAAATGACCGCACCCTGAACCTTATCTTTGATATACTATAAGTTCTCTGGTATTAGTATCGTTTTTTTCCAAAATTCAGACACAGCACATGCTTCCGAATGCCCACTCGAGCGTTGTTTAATTCTTTCCGACAAATGCTTCCAATCTCGAATTCCCGTACAACAAACATTATTCCAGCAGGGTTGACAATGTGGAATAACACAACCAAAAAGATTAACTGGCCAATATTTAGAACACGAAACGTAATACAATTTTGAAAAACACCTATAGTGCTGGTTGATGTTGTTGGAAAAGGAAAGCAGAAGAATTAAGAAGTCGCACGATAGGGAGTCGCCTATCGGAGCTTTTGGTATTGCCCAACGTCAGTTTACACAGACGTATTAGTTTGGCGGGGAAACAAACACAGACATCACGGCATGAAGGTGACTCCTTTTCATGCTGTTAAAAGCAGCTTTGACGAAGCGGTGGTCTGTGTCGATTCTCTTTTCACGGCTCATGGTGAATACCTGGTCGGCCACACTGATAAGGACCAATCAGTTTGTTGATCAATAGAACCATAAATGCGATGGCCCACGGTAGTTGACGCCGATGGTAGGACTCGGTTTTTGTGGAATGGGCAGAGCACCCTTAAATTCCAATCATTGGACATGCTTTCGTCCGACCATATTTTGCAAAGAAGCTGATGTATGCTCCTTATCAGTTCTTCGCCACCGTGTTTAAATAGCTCGGCCGGCAATCCATCGGCCTCCGCCGCTTTGTTGTTCTTCAGGCGGGTAATTGCCATTCGAACTTCTTCATGGTCGGGCAATGGAACGTCTTCTCCATCGTCACAGTTGGAAGCGGGTTCGCCTTCTATTAGCGTTATGCATTCACTGCCATTCAACAGGCTGGAGAAGTGTTCCCTCCACAATTTTAGTATGCTCTGGGCATCGGTTACTAGATCACCTCCTTGGGTTCTTCACGAGTATGCTCCAGTCTTGAAACCTTCTGTTAGTCGCCGCATTTTTTTGCAGAATTTTCGAGCATTATCCCCGTCTGCCAGCTTCATATTCATGATTTCGGCATCTCTATTTTTCTGTCTCAAAATGCGTTTCGCTTCCCTCTTCAACTCTCGGTATCTTTCCCATCCCGCTCGTGTTGTGATCGATCGTAACGTTGCGAGGTAGGTAGTCTGCTTTTTCCACTCTGCGATACGGCATTCCTCGTCGTACCAGCTGTTCTTTTGCATTTTCCGAAAACTAATGATTTCGGTTACATGTGTACCGAAGGAGCTCGAAATGACGTCCACATTTCCCTTATACCGAGTTGTTGATGAGTGCTCTCAGAGAGCACTCCATTGAGTAGAAAATCGTTCTGCTATCTTTTGTGATTGCAACGTTTCGACGTCGAACCCCTACTGTGTTGTATCTTATATGCAGCAAGATAGTAGTCCGAGACGATGTTAGGGCCTAGAAGAGTTCGTCCACCTAAAACGCTGGAGACGTGTCTTCCATCCATCCGGAGGCAGACCGGTTGCTTGCTGAATTTTTCTATGCTGTAATCTAGTATTACAGATAACCATATTTCGGGTCGATTAGCTTCAATCCATTTGAGGATCGAGGGCAGCTCTCATAGGTGCGCTCCAAGTGCTCATAGAAAGCATCTTTGTTCACATCGTCCTTCTCATCCATCGGACTGTGGGCGCAATTCAGCGATGTGTTGAAGAACTTCGCTTTGATGCGGGTTGTGGCTAGACGTTCATCCAATGGGGTCAATGACAGTACTCGGCGACGGAGCTTCTTTCCCACCACGAATCCTACACTAACATCGATGTCATCCTTCCCTCTAACAAGGTCACCAATCAGCTGGACAGCAGACCTTCCCAACTAAGGGACCAGACATTCCAGGTGCATGCCCTTAAATCGTTATTCTTAGTGCGTTTACCATGGTCGTCATCAAAAAGGAGGTCTCTCAGCCGAGGTTGTTTTTACTTTTTCATTGGAGACGTTTTCTATGTAGCGAGTCCCAAACCCAGCGCACAACCCTTTGAAGGGAATGTTTCGCCTTCTTACCTTAGCTCGCTTTCAAACGGATGTTCTTTGGCTACCCAGAGCATACTTGGTATAGGACCGGAAGTCCTGAGCTGCTTGAGCCAAATATTAGAGAATCGTTTCTGACCACTCCCATGTGAATGGCAAGGCAATCAGTGAACTGTCCTCACTTGCTTGGCCTTCTACACATGACTCAATCCTCTCCATCCATATTTCTCGTACGTAATGTGGCAAAATGTAAAGGTCTGTGGTTCCTTCAAACCCTCCGCTTTTATATGTATGTGTCATGCAAACATCATCCCCGTTCACATTATCTGCGGCGAAGGGATCTCCAACTGCAATACTTGTCGAATCATCATCAGTAGGCATCTCAACTAACACTCCAGTTACTATCTTTATTATTATTTGAGTCACTATCAAAAGAAATATTTTGGCCAGATGTACTTACAGATGACTTCCTAAAAACCTTGTAAATTTTGGGCAATTTGTGTTTACTATTTTCTCCTTTTTGGCGCTGTTCAATGATCTGTAGCTGAAATCAGAGCAATATACAGCATTAATACGCACATCGACGAATAACAAAATGCACATATCACTATTCGTCAAATTGACAACACTGCCAACCTACAGAAAAAATTCCTTATAGCAGAAACAATTTGAACAATGCTGCCATTGCTCAATATGCATATAAGTATAGTTTTGTACACATCTAAGTTTTCAATTACAATTTTTCATAATATAAAATGTCAAAACTGAAATCAAACTATTAACAAGTAAGGAAGGGCTAAGTTCGGGTGTCACCGAACATTTTATACTCTCGCATGATAAAGGTATAATCGAGACTTCATTATACGTCATTTACATATTTTTCAAATACCGTATTTTTGTAAAGTTTTATTCCGCTATCATCATTGGTTCCTAATGTATATACTCGTATTATACAGAGCAGGCATCAGATGGATTTCAAAATAACGTTATATTGGAAGAAGGCGTGGCTGTGAACCGATTTCACCCATATTTCGTACATGTCATCAGGGTGTTAAGAAAATATTATATACCGAATTTCATTGAAATCGGTATAGTAGTTCCTGAGATATGGTTTTTGGTCCATAAGTGGGCGAGGCCACACCCATTTTCAATTTTTAAAAAAAGCCTGGGTGCAGCTTCCTTCTGCAATTTCTTCCGTAAAATTTAGTGTTTCTGACGTTTTTTGTTAGTCGGTTAACGCACTTTTAGTGATTTTCAACATAACCTTTGTATGGGAGGTGGGCGTGGTTATTATCCGATTTCTTCCATTTTTGAACTGTATATGGAAATGCCTAAAGGAAATGACTCTGTAGAGTTTGGTTGACATAGCTATAGTAGTTTCCGAGATATGTACAAAAAACTTAGTAGGGGGCGGGGCCACGCCCACTTTTCCAAAAAAAATTACGTCCAAATATGCGCTTCCTTAATGCGATCGGTTGTGCCAAATTTCACTTTAATATCTTTATTAATGGCTTAGTTATGACACCTTATATGTTTTCGGTTTCCGCCATTTTGTGGGCGTGGCAGTGGGCCGATTTTGCCCATCTTCGAACTTAACCTTTTTATGGAGCCAAGGAATACGTGTACCAAGTTTCATCATGATATCTCAATTTTTACTCAAATTACAGCTTGCACGGACGGACGGACTGACAGACGGACGGACGGACAGACAGACATCCGGATTTCAACTCTACTCGTCACCCTGATCACTTTGGTATATATAACCCTATATCTGACTCTTTAATTCGACTCTGACTTTGAGTAAGTTTAATAAAATTTCAAACAATTTTAATAATTACTACAGTATATCGAGACGGGTAATCCTGCTTTGGGAGAGAGCAATCAGCTGACTCGTTTCTACGGGAAAAATCCAAATCGTGGGAAATTCTACGGTGTCGTACGGTAAAACGGGCGGTAGAAGCGGGGTTGCCAAAAATTCAGTTCAATCGCGATTTCTGGTATGGATTCGAGGGCCCCCTGAGCTTGAGGGCCTCGGGGCATTGTCCTAGGTAGCTGCGCCCCTGGTTCAATTGCCAATTCGAATACATACATATGTAGATGGTATACTAATTCGATCCATTACAATACAGGTATTCAGTATAACAAAGTCCTACTAATTGCTATAGATGCAGCGTCAAATATGTACATATGTACTTGTATGTATGTATGTCGGCTACTGTTAATTCTTTCCAAGTTATGTATCTAAGATGATGCATTTCACTTGTCTTTCGCATGGATTAAATAGACTAACAGAGTTTGTGCGAACACAGTTTTCTACTGTTAACTAGTTTTCACTTATTCAATAGTTTTCATGAAATAATTCATTACTAAATTTTCGTTGATTGAAAGTTTTTCGTTGGTTACTAGTTTTTTCAAAATAGTAATATTCGATTGATTGATTTTTCAAATAAATGATTTTTTGTGCCTGTAAGTAATGCTAGATCCAGTGTTTTGCTAGAAAATCTATTTTGTACGAATTAATTTATTCATTTTCAATGGCTTCCTATCATATAACAATATTATATTCAGCAAATGTACGAATAATATTTAAACTGTATGTGTTGCAAAATAACGTTGAATGATTTTTATTAAATTATGTATAATAATGGAAATTAAATTGAATGCATGTGTGATTGTTAAACATAGATTTAAGTGAAAAATATTGATGCTTCTCATAATAAATATAGATTTATGGATAAAGTAGGGCCATTCCCTAAGTAAGTAAGATGAGATTCATGTGGTGGTCGGTAATATTTGCCAAGCTTTTTGACAGATTCCAGATGGTTGGAAAATATTGCAATGGTTTTGAATTATTTATTATTGTTAGGACTACGAATTAAGGTCATGCACCTGGAATGTTCGGTCCCTTAATTGGGAAGGTGCCGCTGCCCAGCTGGTTGATGTCCGCGAAAATAACAGCTGACATCGCCGCCGTCCAAAAAATGCGATGGACGGGACAAGGACTGAGACGAGTAGGTCCTTGTGGCATTTACTACAGTGGCCATATAAAGGTGCGCAAGTTTGGTGTGGGATTCGTGGTTGGAGAGAGACTCCGTCGCCGAGTACTATCATTCACTCCGGTGAATGAACGTCTAGCTACAATCCGCATCAAAGCGAGGTTCTTCAACATATCGCTGATTTGCGCCCACGCCCCGACGGAAGAGAAGGACGATGTGACCAAAGATGCCTTCTATGAGCGCTTGGAGCGCGCTTATGAGAGCTGCCCCCGCCACGATGTCAAAAATCGTGCTTGGCGACTTTAACGCCAGGGTGGGCAAAGAAGGTATATTTGGCACTACGGTCGGTAAATTCAGCCTCCACGACGAAACATCCCCAAATGGGTTGAGGCTGATTGACTTCGCCGGGGCCCGAAATATGGTTATCTGTAGTACTAGACTCCAGCATAAGAAGATTCATCAAGCTACCTGGCTGTCTCCGGATCGAAAAGCCACCAACCAGATCGATCATGTTGTGATAGACGGAAGACAGGTCTCCAGTGTTTTAGATGTGCGTACGCTCCGCAGTGCTAACACCGACTCGGACTACTATCTTGTTGCAGCCAAGATTCGCACCCGCCTCTGTGCAGCAAAAAACGCACGTCAGCAAACACAAGGAAGGTTCGAAGTCGAGAAGCTGCAATCTCAACAGACAGCAGAACGATTTTCTACTCGCCTTGCATTCCTGCTCTCTGAGAGCACTCGTCAACAACTCGGTGTAAGGTAACTGTGGGATGGCATTTCAAACTCCTTACGTACAGCTGCAACCGAAACCATAGGTTTTCGCAAAATGCAAAAGAAGAACTGGTATGACGAGGAGTGACGTGTCGCAGCGGAGAGAAAACAGACTGTGTACCTCGCAACGTTACGATCGACCACAACAGGTGCGGGATGGGATAGATACCGAGAGTTGAAGAGGGAAGCGAGACGCATTTGAAAACAGAAAAAGAAAGAGGCCGAAATGCGTGAGTATGAAGAGCTTGATAAGCTGGCCGACAGGGGTAATGCTCGAAAATTCTACGAAACGGAGCGTACTCTTGTAGAACCCTCAAAGGTGATCTAGTGACCGATTCCCAGAGCATACTTAAATTATGGAGAGAACACTTCTCCAGCCTGCTGAATGGCAGTGAACACACAACGCCAGGAGAAGGTGAACCCGATTTGCCAATCGATGACGATGGAGCAGACGTTCCATTACCCGACCATGAAGAAGTTCGAATAGCAATTACCTTTCTGAAGAACAACAAAGTAGCGGGAGCCGATGGATTACCGGCCGAGCAATTCAAATATACATATATATAAATAAGGAGCATGCATCAGCTTCTTTGTAAAATATGGTCGGACGAAAGCATGCCCAACGACTGGAATTTAAGTGTGTTCTGCCCAATCCATAAAAAGGGAGACTCCACAATTTGCGCCAACTACCATGGGATTAGCCTCCTCAACATCGCGTATAAGGTTCTATCGAGCGTATTGTGTGAAAGATTAAAGTCCACCATCAACAAACTGATTGGACCTTATCAGAGTGGCTTTAGACCTGGCAAATCAACAACCTACCAGATATTCACCATGCCCCAAATCTTGGAAAAGACAGGTGAAAGGAAAATCGACACACACCACCTCTTCGTAGATTTCAAAGCTGCTTTCGACAGCACGAAAAGGATCTGCCTTTATGCCGCGATGTCTGAATTTGGTATCCCCGCAAAATTAATACGGTTGTGTAAACTGACGTTGAGCAACACGAAAAGCTCCGTCAGAATCCGGAAGGACCTCTCCGAGCTGTTCGATACCAAACGAGGTTTCAGAAAAGGCGACTCCCTATCGTGCGACTTCTTCAACCTGCTGCTGGAGAAAATAATTCGAGCTGTAGAACTCAATCGACCAGGTACAATCTTTTATAAGAGTGGACAACTGCTGGCGTATGTCGATGATATTGATATCAACGGCCTCAACACCCGCGACGTTAGTTCTGTTTTCTCCAGACTGGACAAGGAAGCAATGCAAATGGGTCTGGAAGTGAACAAGGGCAAGACGAAATATCTCCTGTCATCAAACAAACAATCGTCGCACTCGCGACTTGGCTCTCAGGTCACTGTTGACAGTCATAAATTTGAAGTCGTAGATAATTTCGTCTATCTTGGAACCAGTGTAAACACCACCAACAATGTCAGCCTAGAAATCCAACGCAGGATAACTCTTGCCAACAGGTGCTACTTCGGACTGAGTAGGCAATTGAGAAGCAAAGTCCTCTCTCGACGAACAAAAACCAAACTCTATAAGTCTTTCATATTTCCCGTATATATTATTATTATATATATATTGCAGAGGCCTGGACGATGACAACATCTGATGAGTTGACGTTGTGAGTTTTCGAGAGAAAAGTTCTGCGATAGATTTATGGTCCTTTGCGCATTGGCAACGGCGAATATCGCATTCGATGGAACGATGGAACGATGAGCTGTACGAGATAGAAGACGACATTGACATAGTTCAGCGAATTAAAAGACAGCGGCTACGCTGGCTAGGTCATGTTGTCCGAAAGGACGAAAACACTCCAGCTCTGAAAGCATTCGACGCAGTACCCGCCGTGGGAAGCAAAGGGAGAGGAAGACCTCCACTCCGTTGGAAGCACCAAGTGGAGAAAGACCTGGCTTCGCTTAGAATATCCAATTGTCGCCACGTAGCGAAAAGAAGAAACGACTGGCGCGCTGTTGTTACTCGGCTATAATCGCGTAAGCGGTGTCAACGCAAATAAAGTAGAAGAAGGTTTTGAATTAAACAAATTGGCAGCTTGGTTGCGATTCGAAACTGTATTTACGTATACATGTGGTTAAGTGCAAGTGTTTTAACTGTCGATAATATTTGCGTCAAGAATAGTGAAACATTTAAATTGGGTAGCAACTTATATATATATTGGCATACAATTTTTAATGTTTTATAAAGAAAGTTCTGAAAGTATTTTGCATATACTATTTAATCAAAATGCTACCAGGAATAAAAAGACCAGCAGTGTGGGAGTTTTTTTTTTACTAAATATGGTAATAACTTCAACTGTAATATTCGTAAAAAAATTTTAAGTTTTCTTGTAAAACATCAAATTTGTGAAAGGTTTTTATTCGGAAACTTTTCAATGTTCAGGATGGTCGTTTATTTATATGTATATTAAATTTATAGTTCACAAAGTTTATTTGAAAAGTTAGATTATATCGCACAGTAGCTGCGTTCGCGTTGGCAGTTGAAATTCAAGTGTTGCTTTTGATGTAAAGGTGATGCCACTCCGATTAGAATTAATTTTTTGCATAGGGTTACCTTACAGTCGGCTATCCTGGCAATGTATAGCGCCCTCGCTATGGTCGTTGCTTTTATCATCGGCTTCATCGCTGTCGTCTTCAAAACTAGGAGGAAGTTGGCACCATGACTTCCTCTTATCTGATGCGTCTTTACCAAGAAATTGCTTAGTTATAAAGGAGTCTTTGAAACGTGGCGCCAGGTTTCTCGACGTTCCAGAACTAGAAGGTTCATTTTCGACTAGCACTAAGTCATTAACGTGAAATTCTTTTGGTTTTGTATGATGATCATCGTATCGCTCTTAACTTGTTGTCGTTTCTGGTTTACTGTTCCTCAAGTTGCTTCTCGTAGTTTTTGTATATCTTCTTTGCTTGTTAGATTATTGTCGTGTAATGCTAACAAAACATTATTTTGAAGGATATCTCTTGGCGAAAAACTAAATAATAGTTCATGTGGACTTTTACCTGTAGTTTTGTTTTTCATCGTGTTCATTCACCACTGGATGTTGAACAGATTCTCGTCCCACTTTTTGTCTATGTTTGTCGTTGGGAGTAACATTGACAAAAGTGTACGATTAACTCGTTCGGCATGACCATTCGCCCTCGGTGTTCGTACTGCATTTAATATGTGTTTAATATCGTTGTTAGCATAGTAGCTTTTAAAATCTTTAGAAGTAAAGGCTCTACCTCTATCAGTGATGATTCTTTCAGGAACTCCAAAATAACTGGTAACTTCTCGTAACGTTTCTAATACGTGCTTCGTTGCTGTACTATTTACTGCTTTAATGATCGTATACTTCGTAAAAGTCAACTATGATTAATATGTGTTCGTTTCTTTTCATACTACGGATATTGATAAATGGTCCTAAATGATCCATATGAACGGTTTTAAATGGTATTGGTACGATGTTATCGAAATGATACTGTCCTTCAATTTTACCACCTTGAAACCTTTGTTATATGCGCATTCAACACATGAAACCACATGTACGTTTTTATCTTGTTAATGGTTTTTTTGAAATCCAAATAACCATTTTTATCGTGACATTCTTCTAACATTTTATGTCTTAACGCTTTCGGAACAACCCATAATTTCTTTTCTTTTTCGATTCTAAATAATCTGTCTTTCTCAATACAAAATTCTTTCAAAATTTGTTTATCTTTGTTTTTAATCCTTTCGACGATCTGTTTTATATTGTCGTCCTGTAACTGCATACTAATCAACCAATCGTCTGATGTAATCGATAGTTTATCTACTCGTAGAATTGCCACATCTGTTTCTTTAGCACTTTCGTTTGGACACCGAATTAATGCATCTACATGTTTCATGCGTCTACCCTGACGATGTAAAATTTCAATATCGAATTCTTGTATCCTTAACCACCATCGGGCAGTTCGTCGAATAAGCTCTCTCTTACTCATAGCAGTTTTAACAGCGCTACAATCGATTACAACTTTTACTGTTTTACCGTCGATATAGTACCGGAATCGCTCTAACGTTTCAACTACAGCTAAAGTTTCAAGTTCGTACCTATGGAAACTTCTTTCAGTATCGCTCGTCGATCTACTGTAATAGGCGACTGATTTTAATCCATCGTATTCGTTTTGTAACAATACACGCGCTAAACCAGCTGAACTAGCATCTGTATGAATTTCGTGATTTCCATCTACTCAACTAGTAGAGGTTTTGACGTCAGTTTCTGCTTTAATTCGTTAAAGGCTTTGTCTTGGTCGTAGTTCCAATTAAAGATTTCATTTTTACGTAGCAATTTTCGAATAGGTTCGGATAGTTTTGCGTAACCTGGAATGAATTTTCGAAAATATCCACTCAATCCTAGAAATCTTCTAACTTCTGTAACATTTGTTAGTCATTCATAATTCTGTATTGCGTTCGTTTCAGCTTGGCCTGGAGTTAAACCATTTGGTGATATTTGATGTCCAAGGAAATTTATTGTCGTTTTCAAAAACTCGCATTTTGAAGTATTCAATGTCAAAATAGCTTCTTTTAAAACTTCTAAAACTGTCGTAAGTTTTCGAAACATTTCTTCGTAGGTATTACCGCAGATAAGTATGTCGTCCATATAATGGATCATATTATCTTTCGTTGCTTTTTCTTGGATTTTAGACATTAAACGTTGAAATACTATAGGAGCGTTCTTCAGTCAAAATGGCATTCTTTTAAATTCGTATAAACCGTCGGTAGTAACAAAAGATGTATACTTACGGCTTTCTGGTTCGATTTCAATTTCATAGTACCCACTATTCAAATCAAGCGGTGTGAAATATTTATAACCCGCTGCTTCCTGAAGACACTCTTCAATACTTGGAAGTGGAAATATTTCTTTGACAATTAGTTTGTTTAAACGTCGATAGTCAAGAATGATAGAATATAAGATTACGACGACCGCCATTATGAAACGTCATAGTTCCGTGTTGAGAAGAACAAGAGTGAAAAACTGTCAAATGGCTTGCAAATTGTAAACAGAAAAGTAAACACTTTTGTAAATTCGCAAAATATTATTAATTCTTTCGATTTTAATGAAAAGTTTTAGTGAAGCGATTGAATATTGTTGAGTGAAAAGATTTGAATCATTTCTAAAGAAATATATCGGCCTATTGATAATAAAATTGTCTATTAAGTTGTGATTCAAACGGAGAAGACGTTTCTTGTGTTGTATATAAATATATACATATATTATAAGTTCAGATGTATCAGATAAATTGCCTGAGGTTCATAATATCTTCATCTCTAAAGTGATCTCTGCATATTAAAGAGGATTTAGTATTAAATATATCATTTCTTTTGCAAAATAACACCCATTTTTTGGCAACTTTTAAATCGGCCGGAAAACTAAAAAAACTCGTTTTCGATCCTTTAATTGCATAATAATTATTACAACAAGCCACTGCACATTTCATTTTAAAAAATTAATATATTTATGCTTAGAAATTTAAATAAATATAACAGTACACTTTCACTGGTTTTCTTCATTTGAACAATTTCCACACATGCTACTCTATTTATTGTGGATGTGCCTAAAACTACTTATATCTTTTCTCGCGACAATATTCTAAACATTCCACTGAAATTTTTCCTGCAAAGACGAATGAATTAATATTATTTTGGGAATTTCCAAAAGTGTTTACTTTTCTGTTTACAATTTGTATGCATTTCTATGCTTGTTCTTCTCAACGCAAAACTGTTACGTCACGAAATTGTTGCACAATGTATTTGTTTTTGTAAGAATAGTCACGAGCTAAACCGAAAAAAACTAACTGTAAACTAGTGTCGTAATCTTATATTCTATCATTCTTGGTCGACAGTCAATACATAATCTATCGTTACCGTTTTTCTATTTCACAATCACAACTGGACTTGCATATTGTGATTCTGAACGTTGTATTATATCATTTTTTAATAAATCGTTTATCATTTCAGAGACAATTTGTTTTTTTGGTTCTGGTGCACGATATGGAGATTGAGACACAATTTCATTTGAATTTAATTCAATTTTCATTTTCACTAAATTAGATTTTCCGATTTCAATTAGGTTGTTTGCAAAAACATTTCTATTGTCGTTATCGTTTATTTCACATATAATTTCATTTTCATTAACGTAACGTTTTTTTTCTCCAACTGTAATACATATGTATATTGTTCGTGTTCGCGTTCTTTTTTTATTTTTCCGTTTTTAATATTTAACCGCACATTGTTTATAAAGTTTTCTTGACCTAATAAAATGTCACTAGGTAATAATTGATCGTCTATCAAATACAAGGTAACTGGTAAAGTACCCTGCAAGACGGAGGTAACAGATTGCACAAACACATTGAAACTTTTTCAGCTGTTCACTAACACTGTTACATTTTCTGGAATTTTCAATTGAATGGGAGAATACGTAAGTAAGATAGAGAAAAACTATCGACATTCTAAACATATTGTAATATTAACTTGCTAGAATAGGAGACGAATGCCCAATTTTTCAAGAAGAAGAAAACGAAAAGCGCAGTTTATTTTGGATTTTAAAGAGGTAAGTTCGTTACTTGATAATTTGATACTTTATAATTAATTTCTATTATTTATATATACATATGTATATTATTAATTTCTTTTGTATAGAGAAACTAAAAGGCTTAACTAGGAGAAAAAGGTAAGCATTGTGAATTGAATGTTGTGTGTATAATTAAAAATTTTAATATTACAGAAAACATTTGGAGGATTCAAGTATATTGGGTACAACAAACAAATTAGAGAGTAAGTTTTAAATTAGTAAAGCTAAATAGCGCATATTTATTTCAAATAGTTGCTATAGATTATGCATTTTTGTGAAATATGTAATTTGTACTTTATATCTACATATATATGTATGTATATACATACATACATATGTAAATGTAAAAAATTTAAAATCTAAATTGAAACGAATTGTGCGGTTACAATTATAATTGTGCCGACTTTAGAATACCGTCCCACGATTTCGGGAATAAAATGGGTATTGTCGGATTGAGGAGGTTTTTCAGAATTAGTGAAGTGCTAGTGAACAGAAAACCAGAAAACTTCTTGATCATTTCATAAGCGTTTTTTTATATGAAGTTTTTGCTTTTTTTGAGAGCTGGAAACCCACCTTTAAACGCAAATATCTCGAATATTTAAATTCTTGAACTGGATAACCTCCTCCATAATTAAAAATGTTCATTTGTTCGTCCAAGATATCTGTTCGCATGCAGAATATCTAAAATTGTTTAAAATAAAAACAACATTAGTGTTTCATCATAAACATACATATACGCATTTCTGCTCCTAAGCAGGATTTTAAAAATTAAATTAAAATTAAACTTTTTCAAGCTTCAAGCAAATGAGGAGTGTCTTTTCAAAAAAGGATATTTACATTTTAATTTTTTTAAACTATTTATATTGTTTTGTCCTTAGTGCTGAAATACACAACTTCTTTACTTGGATGTTGATCTCAAAAAGATATGTCGCAAGTAAAAAAGGGTTAAATTATGTGTCCTAAACAGAAATACTATTTTTCGGTAAATCAGTAAATATTTCCCTTATAATGTTTTCTCATTTTTACAAAAATTAATTAAGAAATAGATATTCTCTTTTAAAAGACACTTCTCAACTATATTTTCCTCCTGTAATATACTATTTGTAAGTATTTACAAATCAAAAATCTTTATCAAAGTAATATTTGTTGCTATATTATATTTTTAATTAAACGACCACTTAATATTTTTAATTTTATATAATAATTATATAATATTTTTTTTTTAGTTTTCGACGTGGATCCTATCAATCAGTTAAGTTTTAGTTTTAAATAATGAATAAGAAAACCTTTTCAAACCTCTTGAGCAAGGAAAAATCGAAATTTGAAGCTACGGTGGCAAAATTTCGAAGACTGAATGAATCTGTTCAAGAGGTCGCGGTGCTTCAAAAGACGTTTATAAGACGAATAATGGATCTATGCGTGTGAGCCCAAAACAAAACAGCAATCGACAAATAAAAAAAAATAAAAAATAAAACATTTTCGTTCATAAATATGCCCATTTACATTATTAGGCCAGAAATATATATAGCAACCTACGTATTTGCACAATAGACGATGTGTTGTTAGTGTCGATGGAGTGTCATCCGATTCATTCATTGCGTCTTCGGGAGTGCCACAAGGAAGCGTTTTGGGTCCACTTCTCTTTGTGCTGTTTACCAATGACATTTCCTGTTGCTTCTCTTTTTGCTAACTTTATGATATATGCAGATGACTTAAAAATTTTAGTAATAATCAAAAACTTCGAAGATGTAATCAAACTTCAATGTGATATTGATATTTTTTATGATTGGTGCCTGAAATCGAAGCTTTTTCCGAATCTAGATAAATGTTCTCAGACCTCGTCTTACATTCAAGTTACAATATCTTTAATTGCGTCCTAAAATGACTAACTGAAATCAAAGATATTGGGATAATTTTTGACAATAGATTGTCTTTCAATAATCACATCAACTATATCACCTCTAAATCATTCTCTGTGCTTGGCTTTGTTCGTCGAAATGCTGCCAATTTTTCCTACCTCTACGCGTTAAAATTACAGTAAAATTTTTTTTGCTCGATCTACGCAGGAGGTTCTGGAGTACGCAGTGACGCCTATCGTCAATTAATACGATTGAGCGCGTTCAAAAGATTTTTCTAAAATTTGCTCTCCGCTCATTTAAATTTGTTGACCCAATACCATGGTATACTTCTCTTTTATTGCTTTTACACTATAAATTACTGGAAAATCAACGGTCCGTTCTCTGCCTTTCATTTGTTTTCAATGTAATTAATGGAGGTATTGACTGTCCCTATTTATTATGGAAAATTAATTAAAAAATGCGTTTCGCTTCCCTCTTCAACTCTCGGTAAGTATCCCATTCCGCACGTGTTGTGGTCGATCGTAATGTTGCAGTGAGTAAGCAGTCTGTTCTCTCTCCCCTGCTGCCACACGGCACTCCTCGTCGTACCAGCTGTTCTTTTGCATTTTCCCAAAACCAAAGGTTTCGGTTGCAGCTGTACGTAAGAAGTTTGAAATGCCGTCCCTCAGATCTCTTATACGAAGTTGTTGACAAGTGTTCTCAGAGCACAGGAGTGCAAGTAATTGACCCGTCTAGTTTGTATGCTGGAGTCAACGTCCAGGGGCTCTGGGCGCGGCTACGGTTTGGGAGCCATAGGGCGAAGGTGGGCTGTATAGTTTTCTTGTTGATATTGATGGTACGTTGTTTGGTCGTAGGGCAGCAAGTGGCTGATACCCAATTTGTCTATAATGATGTCCGGTCTAACTAATGGTGGTTGTTCATAGTTTTTAAAATGAAACATACGTGAAGCTGGTATCGGTTTCTGTATTCTTTGGTCAATAGTTAAGATAGGATTAATTCTTTAGCTTTAAGCAGAGATGTAAAGCGGTTGGCAAATCTGTAGGATTCCTTGGTACCCAATATTCGGAGGCCAAATCTCCTCGGGCTTTGTCCCTGTATGACTTTGTCATTTACCAACTCGGCTTCTCTGTTCAAACACATACAACCAATTTTGTTTAAAATAAGTGAGAGATGTTTATGACATCTTGGTAGAACTCTTCTACTGATTGTTAACTGCCTTGTACTATTGAGGTAATTTGATATTCTAGCGTTCCTTTCGTTTATCAGCGGAATGGTTTCTGAAAGCTCAGACCGCGTGCTTCTAACAAATAACTTTGTTTGCCCTTCTGTTTAATAGTTCACCACCTGAAGCATTTCTGTTAGGTATTGCGAAAAAACTTGTCGCAATTTCCACGTTCACAGATTGTATCAAAGAAGCACTACTTATTCCTCTTTCAACAAATTCCATTGATATTTCGGAACTCACATCTCCATTATAGAATAGGTTAGCATATCTAAGTTGCTTTTAGCAGGTGCTCGCTCGACTGTCGACGAAGGAGTCTCCTCCACACTATGTGATATTGGATGCCTTCGTCGTAGGTGATCATTCAAATGTAAGGTTACCCTAGCGAAATATTAATTCTAATCTGAGTGGCATCACCGGCACATCAAAAGCAACACTTGAATTTCAACCGCCAACGTGAACGCAGCCTACCGTGCGATATAATCTATTTTTTCAAATAAACTTTGTGAACTATAATTTTAATACAAATATAAATAAAAGACCATCCTGAACATTAGAAAGTGTCCGAAGAAAAACTCTTTTCAAATCAGAAGTAGATTATTCTACGCGGGTACAAAACGTCAAAATGTGTACTAATACGTTTACTTGTAATAATTTTGTAAACGGTTCGCGTGATCAAATATGTGTGGAAATTAATAAACGAAAATGTGCTAAACGTTAATTTGTGTATTTTCAAACGAAATTAATCCTGCCATATAACGAAAAGAGCACACAATTCTCAGTGAAACACATTTACGAACATACGTGTAAAATACTGCAAAACGTTAACATGTAGATTTCATAAACCTAAAGTGTATTATAAAAAACGAAAATTTTAAGTTATAACTTAACGTACAATTTAAATGTGTAAAAAAGTGAGAATCATCTCGATCATTCGATATATCGGCTAACGGCGCATCATCTTGAACATTCGATTTAACGGCGAGTGCGTATATGCAAAATAACGAAGTAGATAATATATAGCGAAGTACATAATTTGTAAAAATGAGAGCTGTTGTATTATTGAGTGTGAGTACAACTAAAACGACAGTTATCAGAGCGAAATTGCTCAACGTCAGTTACGAAGGCAACACTCATAAGTGGTTTGAGTGAAACAATCGGGTCGGAGGGAAATCGAAGTCGAAGAGGACGAAATCGAAAAAGTTACGGGAGATGATAGTGAACAGTGTGATGACGGAAGACAAAAATCGTTACAAAGACAAATGGACGAAATGCGCGGAATTTTAGAAAATGTGTTGTCATATATGCAAAATAATTCCTCAAACTCGAAGTGTGCCAATTAAAAATTCAAGCAACATTGAAAATAGAAACGTCAATAACATTTCCCCTTTTGCAAATGCAACTGTAATAGCAGAACCAGTCAAAAACGCTGCTCCCTTCCTTCCTTTTCCTTCCTTAGCGTGCAAAATGTGTGAACAGTTGAGCCCGTGGTAAAAACGCAGAAATCAGCCATCTTTGTTTGTTTTCATTTGAACAATGTTGCCATTGCTCAATACGCATATAAAGTTTTGTACACATCTAACTTTTCAATTACAATTTTTTATAATATAAAATATCAAAACTGAAAACAAACTATTAAAAATGGTTTACATATTTATAAATAATAGAATTCGACTCCGATTTTGAGTTACTTCAAGAAAATGTCAAACATATTGAAATATATTGAACAGATTGAATTATAAAAGCTGATATTACTACAGTATATCGATATAGGCAACACTGCGTTGTGAGAGAGCAATCAGCTGCCACGTTTCTACGGCAAAAACCAAATGCCGTGAATTTCACCGCATCCACGTCAAAGAAGATGGGAGTAGCGTTTTTCACTGTTCACTTACATTGCGCGCCCATAAGATAGGTCGTATCAACTGTGTGTTATGCGATAACAAAAAGCATTTGTTACCCGGAATATCTGTTAATTTTATTACTTTGGTTATCAGTTTGTTACCTTTAACATGTAATCATGTTAGCAGGAACAAGCTGTAACAAGCATATCTGTTACCCATTTGTTACTTCTAGCAAATTCAATTATTTTAAATAAAAGTCATTTTTTTTAATTATTTTGATTTTATTTAATAATAAAATCAAAATAAAGATATTAATTTCAAATTAATAATATGCCTATTATTATTGCATTCGGCAGAAAAATTATATACAAGTTATTTGAGTATAAAAATTATAATTGTAAAATTCATATTTTTAAAAGTAAAATTAGTACACTCTCAACTTAGAACTAATATATACAACTTAAAACTAATATGTACAACTTAAAACCAATATATATAAGTAATAATAATAAAACTTATATTAATTTAGCCCTTAGTTTATATATACTGTTTTTATCCTTGTCAGGAAATATATCTAAACTTAAACGTAATAAGTTAAGGCATTCAAATATATACCAGTAAAAAAACCTACCAAAAACTAACCCTACGTATTTTAGTTTTAGTAGCGATTTCTTCTCCTTGCGTCCCTCTAGATTGTAATGGTACATTACATCGTCTGAAAACAAACCACGCAGTACGCCGTCCACACTGCCTTTTGCGCCCATTTATTTCAATATTAGCATCTGTAAAAAAAAATTACAGTAAATTTTATTACAATCGCATAATATTTAAAAACGAAATATTTACCATAGCATCCGTGCTTTCCTTTTGGGAAAGTTTGTCTTCCACGAAGCGCACGTGCTCTTCCGATGACATGGGCAGTTTCGAAGCGAGCTCCACATAATGCTCGTCCTCCTAATCACCGGTGATGCGGCTAATTAAATGGTGCGTCTTTGCCGCTATGACGCGGCATTCGCGCAATAATTTACTTTGCGCCTGCACCTCGGCCTTCTCTGGCATCTATAAAATTAAAATATAAAAATTAGCTTCTGTTTTAATTTGGTACTGTAATACTGAGTTACTTACTTTGTCTGTTAGGGACTTCTCAATGGCAGTGAGATGGGTCTCAATTGCATCCTGCTTCTGATTATATCTGAAAAACATAAATGCATTTTTATAAAACAAATACTAATATATTTATATATTAATACATTATACCCGCATGGCCGCCTTGTGACGATGGTGACGGTACCACAATTTCTGATGGTTCTGCTGGATGGAGCGCAAAACGAGATTGTAAGAATTTGTTTTAAACACTTTATCTGTAAAAAAATATTATTAAAAATGAAAAATATTTATGTTCAATACCACCTCCTTTAGGGGCCCAAAAGGTTGTGAGCATTCCACTTCGGAATCGATTTCTTCTACGAGGTAATCGAAATTCATTCTATGAAAAATCATAAAAAAAGGTGATGAATGAGTGGAACTAAAAGAATTTTATCATCTATAGGTATGGAAAATACTTATATTTAATATCTAACCTACTTAAAACTACCTCATTTTCTTCGAAACTTCACCTACGCATATGCTTCCAATCTGTACAATTGGCTCCTTGAAAATAATCTTTTAAGTCTCAGAAAAAAGAAGGCCTATATAAAACATCGCCCTCAATTTTTTCGCCAATGAGTTTTATCGGCCCTGTTTTCTCTGAATAACAAAAGCTATCCTTATCTTTTTTTTAAAAATCTAACGAAAATGTTCCAAATTTTGAAACTTTACTAGAAGCTGCACACATATTCTTTCTCTCATAATATCTATTTTTTAATTGCTGCAATACTTTATCCGGCTTTTTTATCATTTTCTTCAATGTTTGCATATAATTCTCAAACTTATATGCGGAGAAATTATCAATCGCGCCAAACCGTCTTACGCAGTCAGTTAAATGTAATAAGCCGTGTACATTAAAACTGATTAGGTGTTCGCCGTGTATACTTGAAAACAAATTAACAAATTCTTGCAAAATTTTGTCAGCTACATTTAATTGGTGTTCTTCTGACTGCTCATATGAAATAAGTCGAATTCCGACATGAAGCAAAAGAAAATGATAGTACAGGCATTCATCAATGCAGTCTTTTTAAACAAATATACCTGTATATAGCAAAAATTGTAGGAACTCTGTTGATTTCCAATTGCTTATTTCATTAAAGTCACGCACTATTCGGAAATTATTACATTACATTACATTACGGAAATATTTCCTTTAGAAATAAGCAATTTTAATAATTTTTTCATTACACCTAAGTCTACTAAATGCATTGGTTCCAAAGGAAATTGTGAAACCATATTAAAATTTGTAGATTCTAATATAATTTCTTTCTCCCTATACTCTAATCTATGATGTTCCCCATCTCTCCTAATTCTAAAACTTTCATCAGTTCGCGCTGATCCCACATTGGTTGAAAAACAAATAGTAGATATAGGAGGAAAGTGAAGGAGAGAAGTGTCTTTTTAAAAGAGAATATCTATTTCTTAATTAATTTTTGTAAAATGAGAAAACATTATAAGGGAAATATTTACTATTTTTCGGTAAATCAGTAAATATTTCCCTTATAATGTTTTCTCATTTTACAAAAATTAATTAAGAAATAGATATTCTCTTTTAAAAAGACACTTCTCAACTATATTTTCCTCCTGTAATATACTATTTGTAAGTATTTACAAATCAAAAATCTTTATCAAAGTAATATTTGTTGCTATATTATATTTTTTAATTAAACGACCACTTAATATTTTTAATTTTATATAATAATTATATAATATTTTTTTTTTTTAGTTTTCGACGTGGATCCTATCAATCAGTTAAGTTTTAGTTTTAAATAATGAATAAGAAAACCTTTTCAAACCTCTTGAGCAAGGAAAAATCGAAATTCGAAGCTACGGTGGCAAAATTTCGAAGACTGAATGAATCTGTTCAAGAGGTTTCAAATGATAGTTTCGATAGGTTAGAGTTAGGGATTAGTGATAATGAACCAAGCACCAGCAGAGCAAGTGGTAATAGGTTTGAGGATTTTTGTGATAACGATAACGAAACCAATAGTAGGTATTTGTTTGAAGAAGATTTTCAATGTGTTGAGGAGGTTGAGGACCAGTCCGATAAAGTGGTCGAATTGAAGGCGTGGGCAATTAGAAATAATATTTCTCAAAATGCTCTCACTGACCTGCTTCAAACTTTAGATAAAGTTGGTGTTAATGGCTTGCCATTATCAGCGAAAACCCTCCTCTGAACAATGCGAGAAAAAGTTTGCGTTGAAGCCATACAAGGTGGAGAGTTTTTGTATTTTGGAATAGAAGAAAACTTAAATTCTCAAGAATTTGACTTCTTAGAAAATTCCGAAAAGGTGGATATTGACGTTGGAATAGACGGACTGCAATTAACAAAGTCGTCAAAAAATTGTGTGTGGCCTGTCATGGGTTCAATAGCCAATTATCCTCATGTTAGTCCGTTTTTAATTGCCTGCTTCCAAGGAAGAAGCAAACCAAATAACCCTGAAGATTTCCTTAGAGATTTTTGTAATGAGGTAGGTCTTCTTAGAGCAAACGGACTGAAAGTAGGTAGAAATCAGTTAATAAAACAGTTCGATATTAGGTCCTTTACCTGTGATTCACCTGCTCGTGCCTTTGTGACTGCAGTTATCTCTCATACAGGGAAAAATTGTTGTCCAAAATGTGTATGCTCAAGTCGTTATCTAAAAGGAGAGTTAGTTTTTCAACCAATGTGGGATCAGCGCGAACTGATGAAAGTTTTAGAATTAGGAGAGATGGGGAACATCATAGATTAGAGTATAGGGAGAAAGAAATTATATTAGAATCTACAAATTTTAATATGGTTTCACAATTTCCTTTGGAACCAATGCATTTAGTAGACTTATATTAGCTTATTTCTAAAGGAAATATTTCCGTAATGTAATGTAATGTAATAATTTCCGAATAGTGCGTGACTTTAATGAAATAAGCAATTGGAAATCAACAGAGTTCCTACAATTTTTGCTATATACAGGTATATTTGTTTAAAAAGACTGCATTGATGAATGCCTGTACTATCATTTTCTTTTGCTTCATGTCGGAATTCGACTTATTTCATATGAGCAGTCAGAAGAACACCAATTAAAAGTAGCTGACAAAATTTTGCAAGAATTTGTTAATTTGTTTTCAAGTATACACGGCGAACACCTAATCAGTTTTAATGTACACGGCTTATTACATTTAACTGACTGCGTAACACGGTTTGGCGCGATTGATAATTTCTCCGCATATAAGTTTGAGAATTATATGCAAACATTGAAGAAAATGATAAAAAAGCCGTATAAAGTAGTGCAGCAATTAAAAAATAGATATTATGAGAGAAAGAATATGTATGCAGCTTCTAGTAAAGTTTCAAAATTTGGGGTATTTTCGTTAGATTTTAAAAAAGATAAGGATAGCTTTTGTTATTCAGAGAAAACAGGGCCGATAAAACTCATTGGCGAAAAAATTGAGGGCGATGTTTTTATAGGCCTTCTTTTTTCTGAGACTTAAGATTATTTTCAGGAGCCAATTGCTTCTGCAGATTTAGGCATACTTGTAGGTAAAGTTTCAGAAAATGAGGTAGTTTTAAGTAGGTTAGATATTAAATATAAGTATTTTTCCATACCTATAGATGATAAAATTCTTTTAGTTCCACTCATTCATCACCTTTTTTATGATTTTTCATAGAATGAATTTCGATTACCTCGTAGAAGAAATCGATTCCGAAGTGGAATGCTCACAACCTTTGGGCCCCTAAAGAGGTGGTATTGAACATAAATATTTTTCATTTTTTAATAATATTTTTTTACAGATAAAGTGTTTAAAACAAATTCTTACAATCTCGTTTGCGCTCCTCCAGCAGAACCATCAGAAATTGTGGTACCGTCACCATCGTCTGGCGGCCATGCAGGTATAATGTATTAATATATAAATATATTAGTATTTGTTTTATAAAAATGCATTTATGTTTTTCAGATATAATCCAGAAGCAGGATGCAATTGAGACCCATCTCACTGCCATTGAGAAGTCCCTAACAGACAAAGTAAGTAACTCAGTATTACAGTACCAAATTAAAACAGAAGCTAATTTTTATATTTTAATTTTATAGATGCCAGAGAAGGCCGAGGTGCAGGCGCAAAGTAAATTATTGCGCGAATGCCGCGTCATAGCGGCAAAGACGCACCATTTAATTAGCCGCATCACCGGTGATTAGGAGGACGAGCATTATGTGGAGCTCGCTTCGAAACTGCCCATGTCATCGGAAGAGCACGTGCGCTTCGTGGAAGACAAACTTTCCCAAAAGGAAAGCACGGATGCTATGGTAAATATTTCGTTTTAAATATTATGCGATTGTAATAAAATTTACTGTAATTTTTTTTTACAGATGCTAATATTGAAATAAATGGGCGCAAAAGGCAGTGTGGACGGCGTACTGCGTGGTTTGTTTTCAGACGATGTAATGTACCATTACAATCTAGAGGGACGCAAGGAGAAGAAATCCCTACTAAAACTAAAATACGTAGGGTTAGTTTTTGGTAGGTTTTTTTACTGGTATATATTTGAATGCCTTAACTTATTACGTTTAAGTTTAGATATATTTCCTGACAAGGATAAAAACAGTATATATAAACTAAGGGCTAAATTAATATAAGTTTTATTATTATTACTTATATATATTAGTTTTAAGTTGTACATATTAGTTTTAAGTTGTATATATTAGTTCTAAGTTGAAGTGTCTAATTTTACTTTTAAAAATATGAATTTTTACAATTATAATTTTTATACTCAAATAACTTGTATATAATTTTTCTGCCGAATGCAATAATAATAGGCATATTATTAATTTAATTAATATCTTATTTTGATTTTATTATTAAATAAATCAAAATAATTAAAAAAAATGACTTTTATTTAAAATAATTGAATTTGCTAGAAGTAACAAATGGGTAACAGATATGCTTGTTACAGCTTGTTCCTGCTAACATGATTACATGTTAAAGGTAACAAACTGATAACCAAAGTAATAAAATTAACAGATATTCGGGTAACAAATACTTTTTGTTATCCATAACACACAGTTGATACGACCTATCTTATGGGCGCGCAATGTAAGTGAACAGTGAAAAACGCTACTCCCATCTCTCTTTGACGTAGGATGCGGTGAGAATTCACGGCATTTGGATTTTTGCCGTAGAAACGTGGCAGCTGATTGCTCTCTCACAACGCAGTGTTGCCTATATCGATATACTGTAGTAATATCAACTTTTATAATTCAATCTGTTCAATATATTTCAATATGTTTGAAATTTTCATAAAATAACTAAAAATCAGAGTCGAATGCTATTATTTATAAACATGTAAACTATTTTTAATAGTTTGTTTTCAGTTTTGATATTTTATATTATAAAAAATTGTAATTGAAAACATAGATGTGTACAAAACTATATATGCGTATTGAGCAGTGGCAACATTGTTCAAATGAAAACAAACAAAGATGGCTGATTTCTGCGTTTTTACCACGGGCTCAACTGTTCACACATTTTGCACGCTAAGGAAGGAAAAGGAAGGAAGGGAGCAGCGTTTTTGACTGGTTCTGCTATTACAGTTGCATTTGCAAAAGGGGAAATGTTATTGACGTTTCTATTTTCAATGTTGCTTGAATTTTTAATTGGCACACTTCGAGTTTGGGAATTATTTTGCATATATGACAACACATTTTCTAAAATTCCGCGCATTTCGTCCATTTGTCTTTGTAACGATTTTTGTCTTCCGTCATCACACTGTTCACTATCATCTCCCGTAACTTTTCGATTTCGTCCTCTTCGACTTCGATTTCCTCCGACCCGATTGTTTCACTCAAACCACTTATGAGTGTTGCCTTCGTAACTGACGTTGAGCAATTTCTGCTCTGATAACTGTCGTTTTAGTTGTACTACACTCAATAATACAACAGCTCTCATTTTTACAAATTATGTACTTCGCTATATATTATCTACTTCGTTATTTTGCATATACGCACTCGCCGTTAAATCGAATGTTCAAGATGATGCGCCGTTAGCCGATATATCGAATGATCGAGATGATTCTCACTTTTTTACACATTTAAATTGTACGTTAGTTATAACTTAAAATTTTCGTTTTTTATAATACACTTTAGGTTTATGAAATCTACATGTTAACGTTTTGCAGTATTTTACACGTATGTTCGTAAATGTGTTTCACTGAGAATTGTGTGCTCTTTTCGTTATATGGCAGGATTAATTTCGTTTGAAAATACACAAATTAACGTTTAGCACATTTTTCGTTTATTAATTTCCACACATATTTGATCACGCGAACTGTTTACAAAATTGTGTACAAGTAAACGTATTAGTACACATTTTGACGTTTTGTACGCGTGGAATAATCCTACTTCTGATTTGAAAAGTTTTTCTTCGGACACTTTCTAATGTTCAGGATGGTCTTTTATTTATATTTGTATTAAAATTATAGTTCACAAAGTTTATTTGAAAAAATAGATTATATCGCACGGTAGGCTGCGTTCACGTTGGCGGTTGAAATTCAAGTGTTGCTTTTGATGTGCCGGTGATGCCACTCAGATTAGAATTAATATTTCGCTAGGGTAACCTTACATTTGAATGATCACCTACGACGAAGGCATCCAATATCACATAGTGTGGAGGAGACTCCTTCGTCGACAGTCGAGCGAGCACCTGCTAAAAGCAACTTAGATATGCTAACCTATTCTATAATGGAGATGTGAGTTCCGAAATATCAATGGAATTTGTTGAAAGAGGAATAAGTAGTGCTTCTTTGATACAATCTGTGAACGTGGAAATTGCGACAAGTTTTTTCGCAATACCTAACAGAAATGCTTCAGGTGGTGAACTATTAAACAGAAGGGCAAACAAAGTTATTTGTTAGAAGCACGCGGTCTGAGCTTTCAGAAACCATTCCGCTGATAAACGAAAGGAACGCTAGAATATCAAATTACCTCAATAGTACAAGGCAGTTAACAATCAGTAGAAGAGTTCTACCAAGATGTCATAAACATCTCTCACTTATTTTAAACAAAATTGGTTGTATGTGTTTGAACAGAGAAGCCGAGTTGGTAATGACAAAGTCATACAGGGACAAAGCCCGAGGAGATTTGGCTCGAATATTGGGTACCAAGGAATCTACAGATTTGCCAACCGCTTTACATCTCTGCTTAAAGCTAAAGAATTAATCCTATCTTAACTATTGACCAAAGAATACAGAAACCGATACCAGCTTCACGTATGTTTCATTTTAAAAACTATGAACAACCACCATTAGTTAGACCGGACATCATTATAGACAAATTGGGTATCAGCCACTTGCTGCCCTACGACAAACAACGTACCATCAATATCAACAAGAAAACTATACAGCCCACCTTCGCCCTATGGCACCCAAACCGTAGCCGCGCCCAGAGCCCCTGGACGTTGACTCCAGCATACAAACTAGACGGGTCAATTACTTGCACTCCTGTGCTCTGAGAACACTTGTCAACAACTTCGTATAAGAGATCTGAGGGACGGCATTTCAAACTTCTTACGTACAGCTGCAACCGAAACCTTTGGTTTTGGGAAAATGCAAAAGAACAGCTGGTACGACGAGGAGTGCCGTGTGGCAGCGGGGAGAGAGAACAGACTGCTTACCTCGCAACATTACGATCGACCACAACACGTGCGGAATGGGATACTTACCGAGAGTTGAAGAGGGAAGCGAAACGCATTTTTTAATTAATTTTCCATAATAAATAGGGACAGTCAATACCTCCATTAATTACATTGAAAACAAATGAAAGGCAGAGAACGGACCGTTGATTTTCCAGTAATTTATAATGTAAAAGCAATAAAAGAGAAGTATACCATGGTATTGGGTCAACAAATTTAAATGAGCGGAGAGCAAATTTTAGAAAAATCTTTTGAACGCGCTCAATCGTATTAATTGACGATAGGCGTCACTGCGTACTCCAGAACCTCCTGCGTAGATCGAGCAAAAAAAATTTTACTGTAATTTTAACGCGTAGAGGTAGGAAAAATTGGCAGCATTTCGACGAACAAAGCCAAGCACAGAGAATGATTTAGAGGTGATATAGTTGATGTGATTATTGAAAGACAATCTATTGTCAAAAATTATCCCAATATCTTTGATTTCAGTTAGTCATTTTAGGACGCAATTAAAGATATTGTAACTTGAATGTAAGACGAGGTCTGAGAACATTTATCTAGATTCGGAAAAAGCTTCGATTTCAGGCACCAATCATAAAAAATATCAATATCACATTGAAGTTTGATTACATCTTCGAAGTTTTTGATTATTACTAAAATTTTTAAGTCATCTGCATATATCATAAAGTTAGCAAAAGAGAAGCAACAGGAAATGTCATTGGTAAACAGCACAAAGAGAAGTGGACCCAAAACGCTTCCTTGTGGCACTCCCGAAGACGCAATGAATGAATCGGATGACACTCCATCGACACTAACAACACATCGTCTATTGTGCAAATACGTAGGTTGCTATATATATTTCTGGCCTAACAATGTAAATGGGCATATTTATGAACGAAAATGTTTTATTTTTTATTTTTTTTTATTTGTCGATTGCTGTTTTGTTTTGGGCTCACACGCATAGATCCATTATTCGTCTTATAAACGTCTTTTGAAGCACCGCGATCGTATTTTTTCAGCAGTTCTTTACACCAATCCACACGAGCCTTTTTGTGAGCGATTGTCAAATTGTGCGGGAACCAACGAGAACAAACCTTTTTTACGGCCAGGTGTTCATGCAATATCGAATGTATGCTGGTGGGAGAAATGCATAGGCATGCCTCTATCTGAATGTATGTTACATGACGGTCTTGCATTATCAGTTCACGTACGGCATCGATGTTTTCTGGCACAACGGCTGTTTTTGAACGACCTTCACGGAATTCGTCTTTGAGCGAGCGTCGGCCATGATTGAATTCGTTGTACCAGTTTTTCACAGTGCTTCAGGATGGTGCTTCATAGCCATACAAAGATTTTAGTTCATCGATGCACTCTTGTCGTGATAATCCACGTCGAAAGTTGTGAAAAATGATCGCACGAAAATGTTCACGAGTTAATTACATTTTTTGGCCGAGATGAATTTTTTAATTCCCTGTAAATAAAACAATTCACCATTAAATGACAAAACGTTCTTAGTGATGTTATGCTAAAAAATGTCAAACTTTCCAATGGAAATGTCAGATTGCACCTGGCAACACTTAGTGTTTACAAAACACTCAACAATTTTCGAAATAGTACGAAGTTAGAAACAGGCCTGTAAGTGTTGACTACATCCTTTCCACCACCTTTAAGAATGCGGGTAATGCATGTCAATTTCCAGTCTGTAATAAAATTCCCAAAGGAGAGAGTCTTATTGAAGAGAAGCATTAGAGGATAGGCAGGCAGAAGGCTTAATATCACAAATAGCCTTGGAAATATCATCCTGTGAAGGACACAGTGTGACAAAATTATTGGATTAATAATTATTAGCCGAAAAAGTGAAACTACTACCAGGATCATCGTGTACATAATTTGATTTGAAGAATTCAGCAAACAAGTTGGAAATTTCGCCAGGAGTGCATGCTGACATATCACCCCAGCGTAAAACAGAAGGAATGGCCGAATATGCTCTTCTAGATTTTATAAAGTTCCAGACGAACTTAGGGTTCGACTTAATGTTAGACTCCGTACTGTCAATAAACCTTTTATAGAGAAACTTACCCAGTTCATTAAACAGTTTTGTATAGTGCTGATATTGAGCAAAGGAACATGAGATTTAGTTGAAGAGAATTTTCTATAGTATTTATTCTAAGATTATTTATAGCATACCATGGCAACTTATATGGTTGTATATGTTTGACCGGATACAACAACAGAATTCCTGAATTAGTTTCTTAGAAACGGAGAAACTATTAGCTGTATTAGGCTGTGCCGAAAGCAAATCATCCCATTTAAACTCAATCAGCAGATTGTTGAGTCGTTCAAAATCACACAATGCAAAATTAAAATCAAGCCCGTCAATAGGTTTGACAGGAGCGAAAAGATAATTATCCACCTCAAACGCTCCAATAATCAATGAACCTAAAGTTTAAATTATCGCTGAGAAAGATTAAGTCAAGAAATCGATCGAGACTACTTGAACATGAGTTCACTTGAATCAGATTGAGACTAAGCAAGCTATCAATGAGAAATAACTCCTGAGAAGACGAAAACTTGGAGGGAATAAGGGCAGGTTTATAGGAACAACCAGACCAGCAGATATTGCTTAGATTAAAGTTAGATTAAATTAAACAAATATTATTCTCTTTCGCCTTATTTAATACCAGCGGGGAAATATTATTTGCATGCAACTTATACAACTCTAGAGAACTATTAGAAGGGATGTATGAAACTACAATGAACAGAGCGTCATTGATACAAATACATAGTTGGTCCAGAATAGAATCATCATTATCAAGAATAATTAAATGAGGACGGTATTTGTGATGTACTGCTGGGAGAACACCACTCCGTCTAAGACAGCCAGTTTTTTCGTGATCTCTGTTCTTACGGAAGAAATAATAGAAATTTGAATCAAAATATTCACTATCATAGTAACTAGAACTAAGCCAGGTCTCTACAATAACGATAATATCAAATTCAATTGTGAAAAAAAAGTGCGAATAATATTTGATTTACACCTAATATACGATAAATTATTATTAGAGGAAGGTACACAATTCAATACCAGAAGGCCGCACAGAAAAAGAGAAAACGGCATTAACAAAGATGGAGACACACCTAACTTAAAGTTTACCCTCTTAAGGTTATTAATATTAGTATCTTTCTTAATTAGTTTATAACATAAAAGATGCTGTCTATCAACATTAGTATATTTATCAACGAAAGATATAAAATCATCTTCAGAGACTGTGTTCTTAAAGGCAGACAAGTGAGTCCACTTCTTCGGTATGACGACATCGACAACGCCAACAACAGTTGAAGCAGCTGGGGATTTTTTGTTCCTAGTGCTCACTTTTACCTTCAAATTTTCATTGGCATTAATTGAAGTAGAAGAGTTCAGATTAACAGAATCATCAGAGAGATTGCTTTCAGTATAGCGGGAACAAGATAATCCATACTCACATTATCAGTAGAACCAGAAACAGCAACGTTAGATGCAGAAGCATTTATACCAACAATGGTCGTAGAAGTAAGAATGGAGTTAGCAGTGGTAGAAGCTGCAGAGAATGCTTACGGTATAGCGGGAGCGAGATAGTTCGCACTCACATTAACAGCTAAGCTGGGGGTTGAGAAATTCCAAGTCAGGGTGATGGTACTAGGTCAGTATAGTAAAACCCTCAAAGGGTTTGGCGTTCGTATGTGTCAGTTTTTTTTATGACCTTTTAAATTTTTTTTTATGTTATAGTGAACGAAAGTTGGGTACCAAATATAGTGTGTAATAGCTGCTACAACCATCTAATGGATTGGAAAAGTAGATAATAGTGGTTCGCGAGTTATGTTAAAAAACATCAAGATAAGGAAAAAATTTAAAAGATCATAAAAAAAACTTGCACATACGAACGCCAAACCCTTTGAGGGTTTTACTATACTGACCTAGTACCATCACCCTGACTTGGAATTTCTCACCCCCCAGACAATAATCTCAAAAATGTTCCACAGTGTTATCAGCAGAAGCAGAAACAGGAACGTTTGAAGGAGAACGTTGGATGGAGAGGCAGCAGAGAGAGCATTCAAAAATGGTGCAGAGATTTTGCCATTGTCGGATATTTTGTTTTGCACATTGCAGATCTCTGATTTCAGTTCGTTAAGCTTAATGAATAAGGAATTTCGATCATCACACAGTTGTTGAATTAATGTTATCGCCTTGTTCACTTCTCAGTGAACTAACTTCAAGATCCAAAGAATTAAGCAACACATTTACCTTATTAGCGTTATTAAATTCCGACAAAGGTTCCGTTGCTTCCTTGTTTGATTGCTCAGCACTTTGTTGTTGCGAATTTACAATAAGAGAACACTGAGCATTGCGCACTGATGGCGACACAAGCAGCGAACGTATGGAATTTCTCCGAACTACCGCGCACACTTTACATGCATTTTTAGATTTTTGCAAAAAATCCACATCAGCCTGTAATAAATTCACACAATGGAAATGAAAGAATTGATTGCATTTTTGACAGCTGATCTTGGGCTGAGCACGATCAACTCTATGGCCGAACACACGCTATTAATATAGAATAAATATTAGAACACGGATTTCAAAGCTGCCTTTGACAGCACGAAAAGGAGCTGCCTTTATGCCGCTATGTCTGAATTTAGTATCCCCGCAAAACTAATACGGCTGTGTAAACTGACGTTGAGCAACACCAAAAGCCCCGTCAGGATCGGGAAGGACTTCTCCTAGCCGTTGGATACCAAACGAGGTTTCAGACAAGGCCGCTCTCTATCTTATGACTTCTTCAACCTTCTTTTGGATAAAATAATTCGAGCTGCAGAACTAAACTGAGAAGGTATATGCTGATGATATTGACATCATTGGCCTTAACAACCGCGCAGTTAGTTCTGCTTTCTCCAGGATGGATAAGGATCTGACAGTGAACGAGGGCAAGACGAAATATCTCCTCTCATCAAACAAACAGTCATCGAACTTGCGACTTGGCACCCACGTCACTATTGACAGTCATAACTTCGATGTTGTAGATAATTTCGGCTATTTAGGAACCAGCATCAGCACCAACAACAACGACTGCCTAGAAATCCAACGCAGGATATCTCTTGTCAACAGGTGCTACTTCGGACTAAGTAGGCAATTGAGAAGTAAAGTCCTCTCTCAACGGACAAAAACAAAACTCTATAAGTCACTCACAATTTCCGTCCTGCTTTATAGTGTAGAAAGATGGACGATGACAACATCTGATGAGTCGACGTTGCGAGTATTCGAGAGAAAAGTTCTGCGAAAGATTTATGGTCCTTTGCGCGTTGGCCACGGCGAATATCGCATTCGATGGAACGATGAGCTGATATGTACGACGCCATTGACATAGTTCAGCGAATTAAAAGACAGCGGCTATGCGGGCTAGGTCATGTCGTCCGAATGGACGAAAACACTCCAGCTCTGAAAGTATATGAGTTTATTTATTAGCTTGCTTTCCCATGGATTTTGATGCCCAGAAGTTGAAAAAAAGCATAACCAAAAGTTGTAAATGGCAAACATTTATTTTTTTATCAAGCAATCCACTGACTAAAGAATGTAGGACTGTGGAAAAAATAGTTGAAAAACGGGTCATGTTAACGGAGGTAGATGATAATTGGCATGTATCTGAATAGCGTGATCCGGAGGTAGCCAAGTTATCAACTAATCTAAAAAAAATAATGAATTGACAGATAATTTAGATAAAACATATGAATTCAGGAAAGGAGTTTTATATAGACTAATACAAAGAAATCGTAAAACTAAACGTTTGTCCGTAATTCCTGGAGCATTTAGGTTGACAGTGATTAATCACATCCATGAAGCTATTATGCATTAGGGTTGAAAAAAAACTTGGATAAACTCGATGGATTTTATTTGTTCGAAAATATGTCAAAGTATGTTCGTCGGTTTGTCGAAAATTGTATCATCTGCAAATTAGCTAAGTTATCTATAGAAAAATTGTAGCCTGAAATAAGAGACATTCCGTGGCACGTAGTGCATATAGACATAACGGTGAGGATGATTGAAAAAAATTACTTAAAGGAGTACGTAATTGATTTGGTAGATGCATTTAGAAGTCGTGTTTATTTTCATCACAGCATAAGCATTGACACTAAAAGTGCTATTAAAGTCGTTAAAGCCGTTGTGTGTTTGTTTGGTTTGCCTGCTCGAATTTTAGCGGAATAGGGCCCTAACTTTGCACGCTCAGGACTCAGTGACTTTTGTTTTAAAAAAAAAAGAGAGAGAGAGAGATACATTTAATTGCTACAGGTGTGAGCAGTGCTGGGTAGAATGTATAATTAGCACGCTAAAGAGTATGCTGACCGCCGATGAAATCTGTCAGAGATTGTGGCAAATTGTGCGGTCAATCGAGTCACCAAGATCTTTAGAAATGCTAATCGGTAGAAGTGAATAATTTAATTGATAGGGAATCTTTAAGAAAACAAGCAAAGGAAAATATGGAAGTTAATGCTTGTTATGAAAAACGTGGTGCTTTATTCAGGCAAAAATAGTAAAATGTAATGAGGAGACCATGTGTTGCTAAAGAAGAAACAAAAAAATGATCACAAAACAAAACTTGTAAGTTCAGAGAGTGGTAAGTATGTTTTAAAATCATTAATAAGCAAATTAAAAAAAAATTTAGGAAGCGCATGAATTTTTGAAAGCAATGCCAAATAGACAAATAAGTAAAAAAGTTGATTTGGACGTCTCAAGAGGAGATGCGTCTGATTTTCAAGTGAGAAATAAAGATTAAAAAAAAATGGCACAGTTGGTGTCTTGGGATCCCAAGAGAGGATATATTGAACGCCCTATAACAAATGGACATGTTATACCGAGGTGTTAAGTAATCTCAATCAGAATATAATGATCGCACCATAACAGATGGACTTGTTATGGCGGGGGTCAATAAGTGGATGTAAAAGGAAATACACCTGTTGGTAAATATAATTAATTTTGCATGAATTGTAAAGTATGGTATGGAAAATGTAATGAAAAAAATTTAAGAAATGTTATCAAGAAATCAATTTGCTTGTTATCTATTGCTTGATTTTGTCTGGAAGCCTCAAACCGTATGTGAAGAAAGGGTAATGCAATGTTTGTAAATAACAAAAACAATAACAACTGATGTGTTAGAATATTGTGGTTTGAAGTAAACACACGAGGACGTGTGATTTGTCAGGAAGGCCGTGTCGGAGCGGTAGTACTAGCATTTTGTGTGTTAGTGTACATTCGTATGCTGGAATGCTAATATTTTGTAGGTAACTGTATATGACAGAGCGTTATTTGAAATAGGCGACGCATAGGCGGCATATATTACGGTGCTATGGAATGTAAATGCGCAAATAAGAATAGTAGTAGGAATATAGAAACTGTTACTGAGTGAAGTCTGATCGTATTCTGCGAACAGAGAGAAGAGAGACAGGAACCGTTAGCTACTTTTAGAGCAATGAAGGGGTGCGCAATAACTAGGAGCAATGTCCCCGTAGTCAGTTCGAAAAGTGACATCGATAAGATCAAAATAAGATAAAAGTGTTATATGAACGAAATCCCCGACACATACATGAGTTTTCAGGAGATCGAGCAGAATTTAGTTCTTGGAAAAAGGGAATTGATAGAATACTAGAGACTTACGACAGTAATATATGTACGCCAAACTACTTTGTTATATTACATACAATACATAACAAGATAACGGGATATGCACATAGTGCCCTAGAGTCATATAATGTACCTCTAAACCCGAACCGTAGCCGCGTCCGGAGCCATAGGACGTTGACTCCAGCACACAAACTAGACGGGTCAATTACATGAATAGGCCACAATTTGAGTTAGGGAAAAGTCCTCCTTTTCCAACTCAAGGCACCGATAAAAAACAGAGAAACTTTAATATACAAACTGGAAGAGAATATCAGACAGGTAATACGTGTCCTACAAATATCTCTAAATATTTCGAAACTCAGAATGACTAAGAACAAATTTTAGCCGAATACGTTAAGGAAATAGAGAATCAGGGTTAAAATAATAATTTTGATGAAGCAACTTTGCATTTGTAAGCGAAAATGGGGAGTGTACAGGTATTTAAGATAGGTATTTACACAGGATCGAACAGAAACTAGAAGCGCGCCAAAGTTTTCGCTTTCTGCCCAAGCGCAAGCATATCTCCCTTCTAGGTTCCAAAATATTTCGAATTAAGCAAACAAAAAAATAATCGATTTTTTGAAGCTTCTAAAGCATGCCCCCCCCTTAAGTGCAAGTGTTTTAACTGCCGGTAATATTTGCGCCAACAATAGTGAAACATTTAAATTGGGCAGCAACTTATATATATATTGGCATACAATTTTTAATATTTTATAAAGAAAGTTCTGAAAATATTTTGCATATACTATTTAATCAAAATGCTACCAGGAATAAAGAGACCAGCAGTGTGGGAGTTTTTTTTTTACCAAATATGGTAATAACTTCAACTGTAATATTCGTAAAAAAAATTTAAAGTTTTCTGGTAAGACATCAAATTTGAATGATCACCTACGATGAAGGCATCCATCATCACATAGTGTGGAGCAGACTCCTTCGACGATAGGCGAGCGAGCACCTGCTATAAGTAAATTAGATATGCCAACCTACTCTACAATTTAGATGTGAATTCAAAAGTATCAATGGAATTTTTGGAAAGAGGGATAATTAGTGCTTCTTTGAAACCATCTGTGAACGTGGAAACTGCGGCAAGTCCTTGCGCAATATCTGATAGAAATGTTTCAGGTGGTGAACTATTAAACAGAAGTGCAATACAAACAAAGTTGTTTGTTAGAAGCTAGCGATCTGAGCTTCCAGAAATTGAAAAGAGAAATATCGATAAATCTCTTAATAAAATGGTTACAAGAGATCTACAACCACTTTCTATTGTCGAAAATAGAGGATTCCGTAAATATACCAAAAAGCTGCAACTTTTGTATTCCGTGCCAAACAGGAAACTTCTTTCTAACAAGATGTTACCTGCAAAATATAATGAAGCACGGAAAAAGATTCACGACACACATTTATATAACAGCAAATACATATGTGGACTTGTGACGGTCAGAACTGTGTTTTGTCTGCTGTCCTGTCAAATAAAGAAGTGTTCGGCTCACAATAGTTGCAATAGTAAGTGATAACTGTGTAAATATCAAAAAAGCGATAAGCACACACCCTTAATTTATGCGTTGTTAATGCCATAAAAGCTGTTCCTCAGATTTCAGAGCTTATAATGAAATGCAGAGCTATAGTAAGATATTTCAATCATAGCTCTCAAGCAACAGAGAAACTTAAAAGCATGCAAAAGCATAAAGCAAGTTGTTGCTACTAGTTGGAATTCTGGCCTTTCTCATGATGTATATGCTTGATAAAAGAACCACTCTCTGCTGTAATTACTTCCTTACCAAATGCACTGAACCTCCTCTTTGAAGTTGGTCGCCTTGTCGTGGCGAAGGGGCTTAAGTAAGTCTTACGAACTAGGAGGGACACATCATATTTCCCAAAATAGTGATATGGATAAATAAATCCTCGGTTTTAGGCCCATCTCTTATTGTGGAAGTATGAGGGTACCCGCACCAACACCACCCTAAGCCAAGGTGTCGAGGTACCCGTGCCGAGGGCTGAATGGGCAGTGGGGGGTAATAAATAGCTGATCGCGAAGGGTCCCCTCCGATGCCCGGGCGAGGTCGGAGGTATAAAAGCCTTCTCTCCGCATACCGGCTCTGCGGGCGAGAGACCAACCCTTTCCGGCTTACTCGTGGGACCAAAATTGAACTTAAACAATAACTCAACAACAACAACAACCAAATTGACGACCTCCAAAGCTGCCATGAGCACCAACCAAAGTGCAATGGCGGCTGAAGGAGAAAACAAAAATAAGCGCAAGAAATCCTAGAATTAGCTGAGGAAAAACCGCTACAGAGGGCAGTCTTCATATTAGGAAAGATAGCCAAAGACCAGGCAGCCTGTATCCCAGTTGATAAGACAGAAACAAAGCGCCTCAAACCAATAGTAGAGGAATATGAAAGCTACCTGAAAAGGAACCAATCATAACCTCTAGAAGAGAGCAAACAGGAGAGCACTTCACAAAAAAGGAATCACTCTATTACAGAAATACAAGAAACTCTGCCCAAAAAACCTAGGTGTAGTGAAGGTAAACACAACAGCACAACAACGGCAAAGCATTTCTGCGATGTAGCCAGAGATAGCCTGCAAGTGGCCATCATAGACGGAAATTCCTCCTCCCCGAGCACTATACAGGAAAGATGGATGGAAATCGACGTCAGATTGTCGAGTATGGTGCTAAGCTTTGTACTCGACAACCCTGTGGGTCCTCACCCGGAGTTTGACTCCTCTCAGACGCTCAGGGGCTACAGGGTCATCAAGTGCGCGGACCAGGCCTCGCTAGATTTCCTGCCAGGTAGTGTTGCCAAAATAAGCAGCGCCTTTTAAGGCCTCTAATTGAGGCTTATACCCACCAGGGATATTCCGAAGAGACCTCGTGCTCGCATTTGGCTACCCCCTTTAGAATAGCCTGGCGAAAAACTCCTGAGGTGGATCAAGATGCAAAACAAACTTATACCTGGTATAGATTAGTGGCAGCTGATCAAGGAGGAAAAACCAAATAAAGCAAGTAGACCAATACTGGTGGCCATTTGCGATGAGTCCATTGAAGCTTTCAAGAAGACTGACTACAAAATCAGCTTCGGAATTCGCAAGGCCAGACTAAAAATCTTTCAAGGCGACATAGCGGCTGACGAAGACGACACGGAAGAGGTCGACGACGCCAGCCAGTTGCTAAGGAATATGGGCATCGAAGAAACCCGAGATGCCCAATAACTTAAGATGCCTACAGGCGATATAGTGGCTGACGAAGAAGACACGGAAGAGGTGGACGACGCCAGCTAGTTGCTAAGGAATGTGGGCATCGAAGAAACCCGAGATGCCCAATAACTTAAGATGCGTACAGATAAACCTGCAGCACTCGAAGTGCCACAGCGAATCTGGCAACCCACATGAACGAGGGCGGCATCGACATCAGCCTAATACAGGATCCCTGGGTCAATGAAGACACTATTAAAGGGCTAACCAGCAGCAACTACGAGTATAACCTTTTTTTACACACGGAAAAAAGGTAACCTTAGGCCATGCATTCTTATCAATAGAAGTATAAATGCATTTCTTTGTCCTAATTACAGCACAGCCGATATCACAGTGGTAAAGGTGGAACAGAAGGAAAAGCCCTTCTTCTTGGTCTCGGCCTACTTGGCCCACGACGAAGACATACCACCGGCCCCGCTCACCAGACTAGTAGAGGAGAACAGGAAGGAAGATGTTCAAATAGGTTGCGTCCTGACGGGATTATGCCCATAATGCTGCAAAACTGGTAGAACCAATGGTTCAAAGGCTTGAAAATATGTACCTAGCCTTGTACAACTATCATACATCCCAAGAAGTTGGAAAAAAAGTAAAATTGTGATGCTTTCAAAACCAGACAGAAGAAAACACGAGAACGCCAAGGATTTTAGACCTATAAGCCTTACCTCCTTTAGGCTGAAGGTACTAGAAAGGCTGATAGATTTACACGTTAGAACAATAATGGCGGAGAAGTTATCGACACATGCGTACATAAAGAGCCGATCAACCGAAACTTCCCTTCAATGCCCAATTGAAAAATCACTACAACACAAACAATACACCACAGAAGGCGCCTCCAATAACATATAAGTAAATGCTATAATTAATTCTCTGGCACATGGTGGCATAGATGACACGGTGCGGAAATGGATACTAGCGATGCTTGAGAACAGGAAGATTATAGCTTCAAACGGCGTTGCAACACAAACAAGTTATGTGAGTAGAGGGACGCCTCAAGGAGGGAAATACTACTCCAACTAAACGGTGGAGGAGTGAAAGCAGTAGCGTATGCAGACGATATGGAGTTGTTGGTATCAGGCATGTTTCCTTCAACAGTCAGCGAGATTATGGAAAGAGCACTTCGAAGGTTAAACCTATGGGCTAAGAACAATGGACTAGGAGTTAACCCGAACAAAACAGAACTGATGATATTCACAAGCAGAACCAAAATCCCTCAGTTTCAACTTCCGGTACTAAAGGGCACGACACTCTCTCTATCCCCCACAGCTAAATACTTGGGGGTGGAGATTGACACCAAACTGTCCTGGAAAATAAATATAGAAAAAAGAATAAATAAAGCATACATGGCCTACTATACTTGTAAGAAAATCGTCAGAAAGAATTGGGGCCTCAAACCAAGTATCATCCACGGCTGTTATAAGACCTATACTTACATATGGAGCTCTGGTATGGTGGCCAGCGCTAAAAAAACAATACAACATAAAACAAGTAAGGAAGGGCTAAGTTCGGGTGTCACCGAACATTTTATACTCTCGCATGATAAATTGATAATCGAGATTTCATTGTCCGTCATTTACATATTTTTTCATTTTGCTGTAAAATTAATTAGGTTAGATCAATTTGTGTACTTTGAGTATTGAATTGTATTTTCATTTCCTAATGTATAAATTATACAGAGAAGGCATCAGATGAAACTCAAAATAGCGTTATATTGGAAAGCGTGGTTGTGAACCGATTTCACCCATATTTCGTACATGTCATCAGGGTGTTAAGAAAATATTACACACCGAATTTCATTGAAATCCGTTGAGTAGTTCCTGAGATATGGTTTTTGGTCCATAAGTAGGCGACGCCACGCCCATTTTCAATTTTTAAAAAAAGCCTGGGTGCAGCTTCCTTCTGCAATTTCTTTCGTAAAATTTAGTGTTTCTGACGTATTTTGTTAGTCGGTTAACGCACTTTTAGTGATTTTCAACATAACCTTTGTATGGGAGGTGGGCGTGGTTACTATCCGATTTCTTCCATTTTTGAACTGTATATGGAAATGCCTAAAGGAAACGACTCTGTAGAGTTTTATTGACATAGCTATAGTAGTTTCCGAGATATGTACAAAAAACTTAGTAGGGGGCGGGGCCACGCCCACTTTTCCAAAAAAATTACGTCCAAATATGCCCCTCCTTAATGCGATCCTTTGTGCCAAATTTCATTTTAATATCTTTATTAATGGCTTAGTTATGACACTTTATAGGTTTTCGGTTTCCACCATTTTGTGGGCGTGGCAGTAGGCCGATTTTGCCCATCTTCGAACTTAACCTTCTTATGGAGCCAAGGAATACGTGTACCAAGTTTCATCATAATATCTCAATTTTTACTCAAGTTACTGCTTGCACGGACGGACGGACGGATAGACAGACATCCGGATTTCAACTCTACTCGTCACCCTGATCACTTTGGTATATATAACCCTATATCTGACTCTTTTACTTTTAGGACAACCGTTATGTGAACAAAACTACATATAATACTCTCCTTAGCAACTTTGTTGCGAGAGTGCAATCAAGTTATGTCCAACTGATGCGCTAAATGTGGTCCTGCATCAACTACCCATGGACATTTTTATTCACAAAACAGCAGCTATTGCGGCGATAAGAATAAAAGAATAAGAAATTGTGGTTGGAAACAGCAGAACTAGGGACATAGTGTAATCCTAAACAAGATTACCATTAATAAATCAGAATACATTCTCCCCAAGCTAGATTTCAATAGACACTTACTGGTGAGGCTACCAACTAGACGAGAATGGAGAAGAGGTTCAAAAGAAGAGAAGGATACCATCTCACTCTATATTCACGGATCCAAAATGGACTGCGGAGTAGGCACGGGGGTATTCTCCGCTGATCTAGGTATATTCTCTCTATACGTCTACCGAACTCGGCTAACATCTTCCAAGCAGAAGTACTAGGCATAGAAAAAGCCTGCGAAGTTTTATTAGAAGACCACGAGAATATATGTACATAAGGCA